>NC_142029.1:5362500-5655000 GCF_982192425.1 Myodes glareolus
GGGTGTCCTTTCTCGCTGGGTTTTCTAAGAATCCTGGAGCTGGTAGCCACCCTTGTCACTAGTGCAGGAAGCCAAAGTTGAAAGAGATAGAGTATTATCAAGACCAGGCCCCTGTGGAATTTTTAGCTTTGTAAAACCACAGATTCCCTTCTACCCTAAGCTAGGTTTACATGAGTTTCTTCAACAAAAAACTTCTTCTTCTTCTTCTTCTTCTTCTTCTTCTTCTTCTTCTTCTTCTTCTTCTTCTTCTTCTTCTTCTTCTTCTTCTTCTTCCTCTTCTTCTTCCTCCTCTTCTTCCTCTTCCTCCTCCTCTTCCTCCTCTTCTTCCTCCTCCTCCTCTTCCTCCTCCATTTTATTTTTCAATACAAGGTTTCTCTGTGTAACAGTCCTGGTTGTCCTGAAACTTACTCTGTAGACCAGGCTGGTCTTGAACTCATACAGATCTCCCTGCCTCTGCCTCCCAAGTGCTGGGATTAAAGGTGTGCACCACCACCGCCCATTAGCTCACATGATTTTCAGTGGCAACACTCAGTTCTGGGAATGGAAGCTCTCACGCTAGGTAGTGGAGAGCAGTGGTCAACGTCTTAGGCACTAACTATCCTCACAGCCCGAGGAGCATCAAGGCTAATAAGAAACATTGCTTTAAAAAAAAATCAAGATACCAGAAAGCTAAGCTTTGATGTGGGCAGTACAGGGCACTGCAACCCAGCCCCATGGGCTATTTAAGAGCCTAGAGTGGGATTTCTTCCTTAGAAGTCAACTTACTTAAAAGTAGGTGCAGGGGCCAAGGAGATGGCTCAGCAGGAGAAAGAACTTGCTGTACAAGTCACGCAACCTGAGCTCCATCCCTGGAAGCCACATAATGAAGCTAGATGCAGTGTGTACATCTATAATCCTAGCACGCCTACGAGAGATGACACGTGGTGATGGTCTGGGGACCTAGACCAGTGGCTCTCAGCCTCCTAACGCTGCGACCCTTTAATACAGTTCCTCACGTTGTGGTGACCCCCAACCATAACATTATTTTTGTTGCTACTTCATAACTGTAATTTTGCTACTGTTATGACTGTAATGTAAATATCTGTGTTTTCTGGTGGTCTTTGGAGTTCAAGACCCACAGATTGAGAACAGGCTTAGAACTCCAAACTAGAGACCCTGCCTCAACGAGGTGGAGGGAGAAGCAACTCCTCCGATTTGTCCTCTGACTTCTATGTGCTACAGGGCACTCCCTGCCCCTCGGAACTTTTTAAAAGTATTTGTGGACTGGGGAGGTGGCTAAGTTGGTAAAGTGGCTGTTCTGTAATCATGGTTACATGAGTTTGGGTCCCCAACGTGTGGGGGTACATGCTTGTATCCCCTTGGCTGGGGACGCAGAAGTAGGAGATCCTTGGATCTAGCCAAACTGGTGAGCTCTAGGTTCAGTAAGAGACTGAAAAAACTACGGTGGAACACTGATTGGGGAGGACATCTGATGTCCACCTCTGACCCCCACACACTTGTGAATACATTAAGCACACATACACGCATGTGCAGACAACAGATAAACAATACAGCTCCCTCAAACAGAGAGCGCTCATCAGGTACTGAGGAGGAGGGCGTGGGAGGTGCTTGTCTTAGCCTTCTCGTTAGCTGCATGACTTCATCTACTTAAACGGCAACGCTGTGCAAAGAACGACAGCTCCCCGTAGCACCGTGCCTGCCCCGGCACCGTGCCTGCAGCAAAATTTGCATGTATGTTCACGTAACAGCAAAGACCCACCAGCAACTTGAAACAGAGCAAGAACGGCAGCTGACTTGGGCTCTGTGCAGCGTCTCATTTTGCACAGTGAGAATTTAGCTTGTACCCAGACAACCGTCCTCACAGACACAGCCGGGTTTTAGGAGAAAACATGTAGGCAGAACCATTTTGGTTTTGGTGATGTGAATTCTAAACTTAGAACATTAAGTGGCCCTTTCAAGTCTTACCTCCAGAGCAGAGAAGATGTCTGTATACACAAACACCAGTACAGCAAAGGCAATGAGGAAAACCCATCTCTGCGTGTGAGGCTTAGAGTCAGCCTTGGCCTTAGCGTCCTTCTAGGAGGTCATGTATGGAATGTGTTCAGAACGTGCTGTCATCAAAGACACCAAGTGTCTAGGAGGAAGTTCACCAAGACGGACCATGGGGTTCGGTTCTCCGGTGGCCCAAGGAGAGTAGTCTAAAGATCACGTGACTAGAGTGCTGGCTGAGTTTATGCCAACGGGGGAGACTGCAGTGGAGTGGGATCTACACGGGCAGAGGGCAATTTCCGGTTACCATCTTATGTTTCCTGATCCTCTGGCTTCTTTGCAGTTCCCGGAAATGTGGAAATGTCCCCAGACCAGCCACATACCACGCAACCACTGACCTTTCGCTTTCTGTGGACTGGATCGGGTTTAGAGTTAGGGTGTGAGGAAGTTTTAGGACCACCCACCCTGGCTTCAGGACCTAAACTTTTGGGGTCCACATAGACTCAGGCTGTGTGTGCTCACCGTCCTGAGCATAGCTACCACATGGGCTATGACCTACCCTCCCCTCTGCTCTGGCTCACACTCCTTAGCTGTGATAGCTCTGCAGCGCCAAGGGATGGTTCTCGGGGCACGACCTCAGACTGACTGATCAGATCCTGGGAGAGAAGGACTGACCGTACCGTTGTAAACCCACCAGGTCCCAGGGGAAAGCTCCAAACCCATGGCCACACAGATGACACTGGCTTGTCTCAGTGAGCCACAAAACCAAATGAATAGACATAAACACGAAAGAGATCTGTGGGGAGAAGAGGGGGTGGGTGGGGGTGAAGAGGTCCAAGAACAAATTTAATTAAAAATAAGGAGTTGAGGATAAAGGGCAGTGAGCTGACTTTGCTACTCTATGGAAGTACCTCTAAAATTAAGGTTCGCTCTTAGCAGCAACGAACACGAAGGGCTGCGTTTAGTCTCCGTGACACGAAGCTCGCCTGCCCCTGGCACAGGGATCACCCAAGGGAGCACAGTCCAAAGGAAAACTCACATATCGCCGACAAGGAACCTTCACGTACCCTGATGGCGGAGAGGTTCCTCGGTCTGTCTGTGCATTTCTTTGTAAAGTCCAAATTTACCAGAGCTACGCGGTGACCTTAACAAAGTTCCTGTGCCTGTCCAGGGAACACGTCCCATATCCACCCTTCCTCAGGTGATGGCTCACAACCCTCGCCTGTCTTCACTGAAAATCTCAATAGGCGGACTGAGAGATGGGTCGACTGGTGACGGTGCTTACGGCCATGCCTGACCTGAGTTAAACCCCTAGAAACTATATGAAGGAAGGCGAGCCGACTCCTACAAGCTGCCCTCTGACCCTCACACTCCTGCTGTGGCACACCCACCACATACTAAGAACCCCACAGCTAGTTAGCCGGAAATCCCTCCCCCACCAGTAACTGTCCACCCAGGACCTCCATTCTGCTCCACTATGAACACCGCTTGTCCGTGCTACATTCAGACTGCACCAAGGATCCAGACTGAGGGCTCAGTCCCCTATTGCGACAGTCCAGAAGACAATCTCTTGCCATTTCAACCACTCCCTGGAGCCCGGTTCCTCCAACAACATACCCATCCAACTGACGGCCTCACAGTAATCTGAGGGCTGGGGGGCTGGCATGGCTCAACGGGTGAGAGCACTAACTGTGCGAGCGTGAGTGTGAGCGTTTGTGTCCCCGCTCCCATCTCAAAAGCGATCG
Source organism: Myodes glareolus (assembly GCF_982192425.1). Classification (NCBI taxonomy): domain Eukaryota; kingdom Metazoa; phylum Chordata; class Mammalia; order Rodentia; family Cricetidae; genus Myodes; species Myodes glareolus. The sequence goes on from NC_142029.1 coordinate 5,366,235, forward strand.
TAATTCCAGCACTATGAAGGGTGGAGACAGAAGGCATGCTGAGGCCTGCTGGCTGCGGATGGTGTCGGAGCAAGAACCCAACATTCTTGGGGGGGCTGTATGAAACTGCATACCCCCATCACACACACAGGAGTGATCCGTAGCGGATTCAGAACAATAAGCCCCGTGCATGCATCCTTGTGGATGTCCATGTTGCTACAGAATGAAACAACATCCGTGCTACAGATGGGCTGCATTCTGTCCACGCAGTCCATGGGTTCATGCTGCTGCCTTTAGAATGGAATATCAAATGTGCCTTAGGTAAAGCTATTGCTTCACACACAGGAATGTTAGAGCTGAGCACATTAATTATAGTCTTAGAGAGACCATACTGCTGAATTCACAACTACATCATGCTAGAGAAAGCTAAATGCCCTCTTAAAAGGCGGGCGAGGGTGAGGCCCTTTCCGGAGGCCAACCGAGAAATGAATGCACTATTTCTTCCCTCCTAGAATGGGCTCCTATCTCTGGACCGCCTCCCAGGCCGTGGTCTGGAATGGGTGTCTAACAGGAAATTCTGGGCAGTGTGTGCATACATTACATTCCTTTATCCGCCCTGAAAGAGCGGTCAACAAACACGACTTCCCCTCTGTTGGGATAAAAGGGGAGTGTCCAGAGTGGAGAGAGGCCGGGCTGCAGACCACACAGCTCAAAAGAGAACCCAAACATCTAGGAAAAAAAGATTTAGTCAAGAAAAGAGGTAGCTTTCAAGATATCCAGCCAGTGTCTATTTTGTTTCCATGAGATAGACCTCCCCAGGGAATTCCATAGGACAGTCTGAAAGAGCCACCTCTGGGAGCACGATGCCGGTCTGCGATGGTTCCCCAGGGATGACAGCTGTTTCCCTGTCCCCTGTCTTACGTTTGCTGAGTGTGTTTGTGCAAGGCCCTTTAGATACGTCGTCTCTGCTCTTCACAGTGTGTAGTGAGAATCATAACCAGCCCACGTCCCCACGAGAACACGGACACCCAGATTCCGAGCACTCCTCCTGCTCGTCGGGCCTCATGACCTGCATCTGAGCCCTCAAAGCTCTGCCTTCACTGTAGAGTGAGTGTAGGTGACTTACAAAGGGAGCCGGGTCTTACTAGGAAGACCCAGTGGGTAGACAAACCCAGAGCATAGCCTCCAGGGATTGATGCCCACTCTACCAGGAACACCCTTCCTTGCCTCAGCACTTTTCTTGGCCCTGGTGACCTGGGCCACTCACTGAGCTCCTAAGTAGCAGGGCTGGTTAAACAAGCTGGGTTGTGTGAGGCTGGGATCCGAGCTCTGAGCCATCACTGCGCACAGCGCATTTTTACACCAAGAGCCGGAATAACTACCAGCACAGGGATTTAAGGTGATGTACTGAAGAGGAAACAGGTTAAAATTTAACAGTCATCAAATATAGGGTGTTTTAAAAAAACAAGGCCTTCTCTTGTGCTTATTAACCGAACAGAGGTGAGCGCGGGGGCACAGACCCATTCACACACACACACTGCCCACTCTCTAACTGGCAACAACCTGTTTGAAAAGCAGGAGAGGAACACGTCACACGCCAGGAGGTGTTTGTGATAATTAGTTTAACTGTCAACTTGACACACGTTGGGTGGGAAGAGTCTCACTGAAGGAGTGTCTAGGTCAGCTGGGCCTATGGGCACGTCTGGGCAGGCGGGGGGGGGGGGGAGGGTAGGCGTGTCTGGGGGGGAGGGTGCCTGCCTTGATTGCCCTAACTGATGCGAGCAGACCCAGACTGAAAGTGGGTGGAACGGTCCTCTGGGTTGTGTCCTGGAGCAACAAGCACGCAAACATCCATTCTCTTTTCGCTCTGACTATGGATGGGACCAGTTGTTCTAACTTCCTGTGCACCGACCTCTCTTCTATGAGAGACTGGGACCTGGCACTGAGAGCTGAAACGAGTTTGTTCTTCCATACATTGCTTTCTGTCAGGGTGTTTTACCACAGCAGCAGACATGAGGCTTGAGCAGTAAAAGGGAAAGCCATGTGGAGGTCCAGCGGAGTAGCTGCTGCTGCAGCCCTTGATCTATCAACAGACAACAACCACTGAAAGCCCTGTGTGTCCAGGAGGAGTGACCCTTCTCCATGGTGTGTATGTGTGTGCGCGCGCGCATATGTATGTGTGTGTGCGCACGTGTATGTCTGTGTGTATGTGCGTGCACCGACGACCATCTCAGACCTGCTCCAGCCCTGTCTCTATCAGCAGTATGGGCTGGGTAAATTCTGCAATTGTGAGCAACAGGGCTATGGGGCCTTAGCAATCTTGTCCACATCCCTGTGCTGGTACACCACAGGCCTGCCCGAGTACACGCTCAATGATTTACTCTCAAAGCTGTGCTAAGACACCATGGCCAAGGCAACTAAAGGAAGAAAGTTATTTTGGCTTTGGTTCCAGAGGGTAAAGGTCCACGATGGTGGAGCACAGATAGCAGCTGGAGCAGGAAGTTGATGGTTCCGACCTTCCAACCATAAACATGAAACACAGAGACATCAAGCGTCATGCGGCTTCTAGCTGTGAACCCTGCCCAGTTGCCTGGCGATGATATTCTTCCAGCATCTTCCAGCAAATCGACACCTTCTAAACCTCCCCAAACAGCGCCACCAACTGGGGACCAAGAGCTCAAACGCCCGAGACTATGGGGGAGAAATTCGCAGATGTTAATGAACGGATGAACCAAAGCACAGAACACTGAAAAGGTGGAGCTCCTGCAGTCTGTCGGGAGAGCAGGGCAAACAGCTCCCCTCTGTGAGAGTCCTCCGAAGCACTCGTCGTCCACGCCACTCACATCAGTTCCCAGTCCTGGACACACAGCTCACAGTTCCTTGCCACTTCTTTTTCTTTTCGAGATGTGCATTTGTGGCGTGTGCGCACGTGTATATGTGTGTGTATGTGTGGTGTGTATGCGTGTGCATGCATGTGTGTGTGCGTGCGTGCGCATGCTGTGCATGGATGTGGAAGCTGGGTGCTCCTCTTGGTCTCTCTCCACCATACTCACTGAGGCAGATTCTCTCATTGATACTGGAGTTCACCTTGCATCTAGTCTGGAGGGCCAGATTGCCCTGGGGATTCTGTCTTCACCTCTCGAGCACTAAGAACCACCACGCCCACATGGCTTTGCCCCCAGGCTCTGTCCACGTATCTCTGCACACATGTCTCTGTCCATACATCTCTGCCCACACATCTCTGTCCACATGTCTCTGCACACATGGCTTTGCCCATGGGCTCTGTCCATGTGTCTCTGCCAACGTCTCTACCCAAGTCTCTACCCACGCGTCTCTGCCCACATGCATGGCTTTGCCTGGGTTCTGAGGGTCCAGGGAGATCCTCGTGATTGCACAACAAGCACGGCCCATTTAGCAAAGATGGTAATTCCTGCTTCCTATAAAATAATTAATACAAGCTCATGTAAAAAGCACCATCATGTCAAGTGCTCTCTGGCTCACGGGACTGGAGGGCATATTAGGCTTTTCTTGATACTGAGCTAACATTTCTAAATGACCACAATTTATATCATACTTATTATGGGAAAATGTAGTAAATATTACTTAAAATGTTAGTTTCTAGTTCATAAAACGGATCCTTTTACAGCCTCATTTTGATGGGCCACCTGCTGTATCCTAAAGATGTTGAGGAATTCTCCCGAGAAGATGACAAAGGTGGAAAAAGCATTTTTCTCAAAACCCAGAGATCGATGCTCACAACCTGGTCTGATACTACCTGCCAGTGATGTGGAGCTGCCTCAATGAGAAACGCACAATACATACATCACATGCGGCACACTACCATAAACTTTAAAAAAATATGTCATGCCATTTGTTAGTGTGTATGTTTTAATGTTGGGGTCAGAGGACAACTTCTGGGAGTCAGTCTCCCCTTCTACCATGTGGGTCGCCTGGGTCAGACTCAAATTGGTAGGCATGGCAGCAAGTGACTTTACCCACTGAACCATCTCTCCAGCCCACTCGTTTACACTTCTAAACAAAATGCACATATATGTTCATGTTCTGTACGCCGAGAGCACCCCTGGAAGGTTTTGTAAAGAACCTAATGTTCCCTGGAAGAAAAATCAGGAGTATGAAGGACAGTGAACAGGAGAGAGGGGGAAGGATTTTTCATTGCTCCAGGTATTGTAGGGTTTCATACCATGTATTAAAGTAACAATTATGAGTTCTACATCTGAAAGCGACAAGAACACAAAAACAGTGCCATGAAGGCCACGCAGCACACACGGTCTTCCTGTGTTCACTAATGCCGCACACGCAGCCCTTCTGTGCACACTATCCCTCTAAAATATTGCGGGCTGGAGAGGAGGCTTGAGTGGGCAAAAGCATCCATCTGCCTCATGAGCCCGATGATCTGAGTTTGATTCCCAGGGCCCACAACAGAAGGAGAGAATGGACTACAACATTGTCCCTGATGCCAGGGGGACACCAGGATGTACACCTCAACCCGCAACAGGAGCCCGATGGCGATGTGGAGAGCGCACAGCCTCTGCTGTCCGAAAGGCGCCAAGTACAACTTGCTGTGAGCTTAATTTGCACGCTTTCGGTGGTCAGTCAGGCTCTGCAACCTCCTGCAGGCTTGGGGGCATCTCTAGATCTTTTGAGAGTCATGGGGGGGACAAACGTGGCACTTCGGGGCAGCCCGTTTCTACTCATTTTCCCCTTTGTCCTAGTGGGGATGACTTGGCGTTGTATCACCAGCTCCTCTGCCATGCTGACTGTGCCATGTGCTGGAAACAGCATCTGTGGTAGGCTGTAGAGAATCTGGCGAGAGTAGCTATGGACAGGCAGAACCTTTAGGTTTCCAAAGAGTCAACTCTAACAATGTCCTTCCTTCACGCCTGCCCTTCGTTCTAAGGCACTGGGTATCAAATGCATGTGTGAGAATTTTCCACCTTCCCTACTCCTAAGTCCAACAATCTTTTAAAGACATTCTTTCCTAACTCAATTTGATACACTATATTTTTCTTCTAGTATTTTTCAAAGTAAACATTTCTTTGTTTGGGGTCTCCTCTGATTTTCAGGATATACTACTGAACCCTTTTCTTCCCCAAAAGACACCCAATATCCTACTATCTATTGAACAATCCATCCTTGTGTACTTCTTCAGCCTGTGACTCTGATCTGTATTCTTGTCTAATCCAATTCCCTATGTGTGCCAGTAAAATGCAGTCTTGTGAGTACAGATATACTATTTTATATTGAATGGTGGTAGCCCCTCCCTTTTTATTTGAAAATATCTTGGTTGGTCTAACCTTTCATACTTCTAGACAAATGTCAGAGTTACTTACCAAATTCTAAAAACAAATCCCATTGGGAATTACTTGCCTTAGATTCATAAGATACATATCCACCAGTTCTAGCTAATTCTATCTGAAGTTGTTAATGAAGGGGTAGAGGGAAAAGGATTTTAAAAATCCCCTTTGTTGTATATGCCTGAAAACTATGCCTTGGCTTGAGTGGCATCGTCTGCCAGCCAAAAATAGATTCATAATACTGAATGGTGTTTTCTGTAATCTCCATGGAAACCATAGAAACAATACTTATAGATGAGAAACTAAAGAAACAGAAAGGAGTCGAATCATGTCACCACACAAAAACACCAATGAGACACAGACAGAAAGAAAGAGAACAAATGAACTCATGCAAGGCAGAAAACAGGAAAATGGTCATTCTCTGTCGATAATTGCTTTAAGCATAGATAGATTAAACTCGAATCACAACACATAAAGCGGCTGAACTCAGAAAGAAATATCAAGATCCAATCGCACGAGACTCACTCAGAGTCCCTGGAAGGGTATACACAAGCTAGGAGCAAAAGGAGGGGAGATGGTCCATGCAAACAGGGTCAAACCAGAGTGGAGCTGACAACACAGACTTAAGTCAAGAGCTGTCCCAGGAGAGAGATGGCATCCTATGATGAAGGGGGTTGGGGAGATGGCTTAGTGAGTAAGAATGCTCGTTGTGCAAGCATAAGACCTGAGTTTGAATTCCCAGCACCTATTTAAGAAGCCGGGCATGGTTGTACCTACCTAGATAGTACTCCGGCACTCAGGGGTTAGAGATGGGTGGAACCTGAGGCTTGTTGGTCAGCTATCCTAGACCAGATGGTCAGTGAGAGATTCTGTTGCAAGGCAATTATATGTGTGTACATATATGTACACACGTACACACACACACACACACACACACAGAGAGAGAGAGAGAGAGAGAGAGAGAGCACAGAACACATCCAATGTCTTCCTATGATCTCTGCATGCATTTGTATGGGATGTATACTTGTACATTCACATGCATGGCCCACTACACACACATTCTATAAATTCAGTAGGAAGATACAATAGTTATATAAGTTCCCAACATCAGAGGTATGGGGAGGAGACCAGCCAAGGCTGACAAAACCGAAGAGCAGATAACATCACAATGATATTTCACAATCCCGTTCTGAATAATAGAACATCAATAAGAAAACAAGACTGAACAGTGAGAGCAAATGGATCTAGGAGCCGCAGACAGAACATTCCAGACACCACGGGACACACATTCTTCTCAAGCACACGCAGAGCGTTCTTCGGAACAGATCACGTGTTGTCACAGAATAAGTCTCTTCTGACCACAGTGGGACGAAACTAAGAATCTACAGCAGGAGAAACACTGGAAGCCCACAGCACATGGAAACAAAGTAATACACTCTTAAACACCCAGTAGGCCAAAGAAGCAATCAATAGAAACAAAACCACAACACCCCAAGACAAAGGCAGCAAAGGTGGTACTGAGAGAGGCTGATAGTTGTAAATGCCTACATGAAAATGGAAGAAAGACGGATGGCCTGGAGGGATGGCTCAGTAGTGAAGAGCACTGGCTGCTCTCCCAGAAGATCCAGGTTCAATTCCCAACACCCACATGACAGCTCACAACTGCCTGTAACTCCAGTCCCAGGGGATCTGAAGCCCTCTTCTGGCCTCCCCAGGCATCAGGCACACACAGGGTACACAGACAGACGAGCAGGCAAAACACCAAGCCACACAAAATAAATCTTACAAATGAAAGATTTCAAACTAACAACCTATCTTTATATGTCAAGGAACTAGAAAAAAGAACAACAAAGTGCAAAGTTAGTAGAAGGAAGGCAAAAACAAGCACTAGAGGTTGGGGGGGGGTTGTCTCTCAAAACCAATAGCAAGGTGCGTATGGCTACAGCGGGGAGATCAGGCAGGGAGGCAGTGGACGGAGAGGAGGACAAGCTACTTAGGTCCCGTAGGCCACAAGAGCAGCTTTTCACTTCAAGTGTCCCAGGAAGTAAAATGGCTGCCTATTGCTGAACTGCTCAGACAGGTCCCAGAGCCAGCACTGGTGAGGAGCGCCCTGGCTTTCCACATCAGAGATGTTCCACCTGCAGAAAGGCATTTCATATCGACTCGAGTTTCCCATCCTCCACCTCCGTGTCCAACCCCCACGGGCTCCCATCTGTCTTGCCTCCTACTCTCAACTGTGTGTGTAGTGTCTGCTCACATGTGCGTGCCTATGCATGCATGTATGCGTGTGTTTTTGCCTGTGTATGTATGTGCATGCATGTGGCAGAGTTTGGTATCTGTCTTCTTTTCTCATCCATTCATTTTTTTTAAATTTTTTAAAATTTTAAAAATTTTTTTATTGAGACAGGGTCTTTCACAGAGCCAGGAGTTAACTGATTCATCTAGCCTGCAAGTCTCGGGAATCTATTCATCTCCCCTGAACTCTGGAGTTACTGGCACTGCCACGTGCTGCCACGCCTCACTTTTACAAGAGTGCCAGGGGTCTGAACTCAGGCCACAGAGTCCACACAGGCAGGTCCACGGCAAGTGTTTCACTCTTTACAGAGCCCACGCCCCCAGTCCTCCCTCCCTCCCACTGATTACCAGCACTTTCTCTGCTCCTAGAACTGGGGATACAGTTTGGATAACTTTGTGCAAAGGTTCAAACATGGAGAGACTTTCAGGGTTGTGGCAGGAGAGTATTAAAGCAAGGAACTCCCTGAGGACACAAGTCGTGAACCAGCAAAGCCAGCCCAGTGAGGAAGGGAGGCAAGGGCAGGGTGAGGCCCTGGGAGTGAGTGAAAGCCCACTGTGGGAGGTGGGGCAGCTGTTTTCTGCTACATTCTACTAAAGGGCTGTGGAATCTAGGCACCCGGGAGCCTGCAGGGAGAGCCTGCCTGTTCCCCGGGGTCAAGGACAATTTAGGAATGGGGAAACAGAAATGTCTTCTGGGACTTCCTTTGTGCTAGGGATGGAGGGGAAAAGATAGTGACAAGATGTCACAGAGAATACTTAGTCAGCCAAGGCGTCCCCCCTGGGCTCAGTGGCCTGCCCAGGAAGTGGAGTGTAGCAGCTAAGCCTGGAGCCATTGGGGGGGGGGGAGTGGATAAGAAGGGACATGTATATGGGAGAAATGGAAAGTTACAATGTGTTCCGGAGGTAATGAGAACTCTAACTTGTCCACTGACAAATACCACCAGGGGAAAGACAGTGGGAAGGGGCTCCCCTGAGGGACAGGGACAGGACGGAAGCTGTCCTTAGAAGGCAGGTCTGGCAGGGTAAACAGCGAAGGGCAGAGGAGGCAGCTTGACTCTTCATGGGCTGGTGAGGGCAGGCGGTGGGCGCCTACCAAAGTAGCTGGCTAGAGCCGTCCCATCACCAGTCCGGGGTCTGCACACGGGGGAGACACGAGGGGACATTAAAATGCACGTCTTTCCAAGGCAACAACAGTAAGGAAGGGAACAGAATAACTCCCAGACAAACTTCTCCGGCAGGATGCCCCAAGCCGCGTGCATCCCACAGACTCCCTAATTTTAGAAAGCAGGCTGGAATTTGTCTGATCAAAATAAACTTGGTCCCAAATATTTACTTTTGTCATTTTGAGTTGCACAGATAAGAAGATAAACACAAGCCAGGGACGCAGTAGCTGCTGCCTGCTGGGGGTCATCCCTTAAGATGCCCTCTTTCTTGGACATCCTCCCCGCCAGGGCTGGCAACGACAGAACGAAGTGGAGGTAAAGTTGGCACAAATCCAACCTACCGCTTCTGGACCTCACAGCCCTCTCAATTTCCTTCTTTACATGGGTAAACAGCTCTAATCATGGGGCAGTGACCAAAACAGACAGAGGAGTACATGGTGGGCCTAGAGAAATGTATTTTTATCATACAAACAGCACACGCGGTACCTCTCTTCTCTGAAGGTCAAATTACGAAATACCCTTACTTTGAATTTTTATCAAATTCTTACCTCAATAATTTAAAACAAACAGCAACAGCAAACCCCATAAACCACCAACCAAATAAACCCAAAACAGAGCAGATAGTTTGAATAGCTAAAGAAACTCAGGAGGGTGGGGAGGGGGCTTGGTGGGGAGAGTGCCTGTCACGCCAGCCTGAGCCCCAGCACTCACAGGAGAGCACAGGGTGCCTTGGTATGTACTTCCTCAGCCCAGCACTGGAGAGCAGGGGCGGGGGAGGCTCCTGGGGGCTCTGTGGACAGGCAGTGTAGACAACATGGTGAGCTCCAGAGCCAGGGAGAGACCCTGTCTCAGAACTAAGATGAGGAGGCCTGCAGCTGACCTTCATCTCTGGCCTTCCTGGGAGGTTGTAACAGTACCTATGGCTTATGGTCTCCGCCCCAAGGCACTCAGTGTCCTTTCTCCAAGAGTTTTTGCTTTGTTTTTGTTTTTCGAGACAGGGTTTCTATGTAACTTTGGAGCCTGTCCTGGAACTAGCTCTTGTAGACCAGGCTGACCTTGAACTCACAGAGATCTGCCCACCTCCTCTGCCTCAGAGTGCTGGGATTAAAGGTGCCGGGCTTCTTTTGAAACACGGAAAACTCTCCGCCTTTAGTTTTACAGAGAAAAGTGGAATAGGAGAATTTCTTTTTTTAATGATGTGTTTACATTATGTATTTATTGCACACGTGTGTGCACGACCATGTGCTGTATTTGTGTACACATGCGCACGCCACAGCGTGAGTGCAGAGGTCAGAGGACAACCTATGAGAACCGCGGAACAGTCTCTCTCCTTCAGTCATGTGGGTCCGGGGGTGGAACTCAGGCTGAGGCTTGACCAGAGTGCCTTGACTTGCTCAGGCAGCTCCCTGACCCTGGAACAGGGGAATTGCTGCTTGTAACCTTTGGGTCCATGTGGAGCCTCACCCTTCAGGAGCGCACACGGGTGTTTCAGACCAGCTCAGCAGATATCAAATGGGTAGCTTGTGTTTCCCTTCCGGGCACCAGTTTTCTGGTAGCCAGCATGAGCGATTCAATGCTGTTGGACACAGCATGGGCTTACAAGCATGGTGTTTTGATTTTAAAAAGAAAATAGATCAACAGGCAGCAAGGCATAGTGGTTTAGCAATTCACACGGAATGTGCGTGTCAGAATGTCACCTTTGAGGGCTTTCAGTTTTTAATTATCCAGTTCAAATTTCTGAGTATGACCACCCCCCCCCCCCCCAAGGGTTTCTCTGTGTAGCCCTGGCTGTCCTGGAACTTGATCTGTAGACCAGGCTGGCCTAGAACTCAGGTCTGCCTGACTCTGCCTAGGCATGCAACACCACCTCCTTGCTATGAGTAGGACTTGTAAAGAGATAATTTAAAGAATTTATAAAGGTATTTTTTCTTTAACATGAATTTTCTAAGACACAGTAATTTCATAAATGGGAAAAAATTAACAAATGACCCTGAGAAACCTCTCTAGATGAAATCACATAAAGCTCATCTTTCAAAATAGCTTCCACACATCGGGGACTGAACATGGAATGAGAAATAACATGTGGTTCTTCCTACACAGCGCTCCACTCTGCCGAGATCAGGTATTTTAAGATACACTTGAACCGGCTGGGAGGGCAGCTCTCTGGAAGGCCTCAGCCATTTCAGGGGTTCCCAAAAGAACTCAAGGCTCTTCTAACCGACTGGTTACACGTCACTCAAGAACAAGCACGTCCTGTATTTTTGCCTGCACCCCCCAGTCAACCACCAGAGCCTGGTTGTTTCCAGCACTCAGCAGGCTTCCAGCACAACCATGGTTCCTGCATCCCTGAGCCTTGCAGCAGCCCGATGACAAGCCTCCCCACCCCAACTCTTGCAGAGTGATTTTTCTGAAAGCCGGCTGTGGCTGGCTGCCTTCCTGTTCACAGCTCCTCGGGTGGCTTTCCATGGCTCCGAGCTGTTGTAATCTTGTACAAGACGAGGCAACCGAGGTTTGGACGGATGCTTGGTGAGCTCAGCCTTCAGCATCCTCGTGATGGAAACGCCAGCAGTACGGATGGCTGCCAGGTCTGCAGGCTGCGCATGGGACCAGAAGGAAGTCCCCCAGAGAGAACAGAGCGCCAAGCCAGACAGGGGCAGGCCTCTGCTGTGAGTGGGCCACACACACACACACACACACACACACACACACACACACACCTCTCATCTGAAACCTGGAATACCATCTCCCACCAAGAGCGTGTGATAACGAGGGACAGGTGCTCCCTGTGGACCCTAAGGCTGATGAGCTCCTAGCTCAACAAAGCTGCGTGCAAGGAGGAGTGGTCATCTATTTCAAGGCTCATCTGGCACCTGTTATGAGGAGGCCTGCTGGTTCCTCTAATGAAGTAACATCCTCCTTCTACCATGACAGGGGAAGCAGCCACACAAGACTGAGCAGCCGGAGCTCTGAACCATTTACCTTCCCTTAGGGAATCTCACAGCCGCTGCTGCTCCAGCTTCCCGAGGCCCAGGAACCGGTTCCCAGACCAGTGGGGTTCTATAGAGAGACCAACACCACCTTTGCATCCTACACCATGGGACTTCATTGGGAGGACAGCATTGGGACTGAAACCCAGACAGTAGCTTCCAGGGGATCAGATACAGTGGTCTCAGCTAGCTCCTCCCTCAAGCTGAGGTCCTCAACCCCATGACCTGGTATGAAGTTTTCACAGACCCATGACCCTGCAGAAGCGAGGGCTACCACTGTAGGGCCAAAGAGGAAACCACAAGTTGTATATCTTGTTCCAGGATGTGGAAAAGTGTTAAGGACCACCTTCCTGTAGGCCAGCTGTCCCCGGACTGAAAGGGTGAGACATCAAGACTTCAAATAAGGCAGTGGTGCCACAGAATAGCGAAGGGCGGTGGGAAGGTTTTGATGGTGGTTCAGGGGAGAGGATGAGACCAGAAGGGGCAGAGCTATTAGCTCGCTCTAGACCAGATCATTTGCCCTATTTCATAGAGTTGGTAGAATGCAGCACATTAGCTCCCAGAGTTCTGAAAAACTCTACAGTGACAGGGTGAAGGGGTGACGAGGTGAAGGGAAGAGGGGGCAAAGGGTGACGGGGTGAAAAGGTCATACGGATACACCCAGTGCTTCTCTACCCTAATGAAAGGTCTTGACCCTCCTCCTCTGCTTTTTGAGACAGGGTTTCAGTGTGTGTAGGTCACATTGGCCTGGGCTCACAGCCACTACACCTGGAATTCTTTCCTCCTTCCTCTTCCTCCCCCCATCTCTGTTTCTTCTTCTCCCTCTGCCTTCTCTCTCCTGCTCTCACTTGTTCATTATATTCTCTCTCTACCTCCCTTCCTCTCAAGACACGCTGGCTTCAAACTCATGATCTTCCTGTCTCAGTTTACTGTCTCTGTGCGTATCACCATGCCCAGCTCGAAATCCCACCCTTGAAGAGCATACTTCCGAAGAGAAAAAAGTCTTAGATGTCTGACTGCTCACCACAGTCCCCAGCAAGAGAGGGTAAGAGAGCCCCATGCCTTCTGCAGGGCCCCTGAAGGATATATTCAGGACCCATAGGAACCCATCCCATCAGACAGGTGCTCTGGAGCCTGGGCAAATGAAGTCGAAACAGGAAGCAACCCAACTTGTCAATGAGCTGGAGATGGAGTTGTCCATGCTAAAGAGCCAGAGCAGGCATGCACAGCCCTATTGCCACTGTGGAGAGCTGTCCCCCAGTACTCAGCCTCCTGAGACCCAACACAGGCCAGGAGCAGCCAACTGACTGAATGGAAGCGCAGTCTGGTGACCAATGGCAACATGCCAGGCCCGCATAGCCCTGAGACTGGGTAAAAGTCATAGCCCCAAGACTCAATCAGACATCACGAATCCTTGACTTTCTGTGTTAACACTGTTACGCTACAGTTCCTGAGAAACCTAGGAATGTGACCGTCATTTGATTGGAGATCACTGGATGGTGGGACTTTCCTGAACCATGCAAGCACCCCTGAACACTAAACACAACTCACACAGGTTCTGCGAGGAAGCGAAGGTCAAAAGAGGAAGAGAGTGGAATGCCAGAAGCCAGACTGCTGGTGGCCTCCAGAAGCTACGGGGGTCCGATGCTGACTCTCCCTGGAGGCCCCAGGGGGAACCAGTCCGTAACACCTCATCCTTAACCTAGTGGGAGCATTTGAATGTTGACCTCTAAAACTAAAGAAGAATAAATCTGTGTTGCCTTAAGAATAGAGTGTGTCATTTGTATTTTTCTTCTCTCTCTCTCTCCCTATCTCTCTTTCTAGCAGCCAGAGGAAACATAAGCCCCCATCAAGGCAGAGAGGTGTCTGTGCCGCCATAACTCCCATCTTCAAATTAGCTTTCTCTCTGGGCCCTGATTGCTCTGATCAGTTCCTCTATGGCTCTTGGGCACTTGGCTCACACAAACCAGCTAGACCCCCACCCTGGTCTCCCACAGGGCCCCACAAAGCAGCGCTATTCCACCAAGAGAGCCCTACGAACACACTCCACTCTCCCGGGGCGGGGCACCCTAGGCCTCTTTCCATCCCTTCTCCCTCAGCTGCAGGCTCCCACCGGATGACCGACTCTTCAGCTCTCCACAGCCTCCCAATCCTTCAACTTCCTCAGGACCTGGCTCCAGACCAGAAAACACATAGTGTCCTTAAATGATCCCTCCTGCAAGTGGCCCCCAACACTTGCCACGCTGGTTTCCTAGTCTAGTTTCTACTTCACACATCACTTTTAAAATAAAGATAGGGGTGAGAATGTATTCAGAGACTCTGTCCCGCCATGTGCGATCAACTCAAGGCAAAGTTCCAATGCTGTTTTCCCAGAGAGGGGGAGTATTCGGCAGACGCTGGAAGACACGGGTCCCCTAAATACCTCCAAGGATGACAGGCCTGCTATGCGGAAGAATAGACTTCAAATGTTTAAAACATCACCAGGTAACCCTTTAAAAACAGTAACCTCCAAGGACACTTGTGTCAAACACTAAACCCTGAGAGGAGCTGCTGTGTGTGCTGTCCAGAAGGGCAGCCGGGTCTGATCCATTTAATCCACGAGGGATTTGCAGAGCCGTGTGAAGATCACAGGCAGGACGCTGAATCTATTACTGATAATACATTTCATCATTTGAATGATGAATAATCCCACAGTCACAAATTCTATTACAGTTCGAGATCCCACTCCGTCCATGGGGGCACACATCAGTAGTGTATGCTGAAGAGGCAGAAGCAGGAGGGTCACAATTACAGGGCCCTCCTGTTCCCACAGATCCTAGGGTGCTCAACTCCCAACATTGGATGGGACCTGATTCCTCGGCAGGATATCAAATTCAAACAAGGTATAAAATCCTCCCACAAGAAAAGAATACGACTCCTGTGAATCATTGAAGACAATCAAAGTTTTGATATTAAATCAAGAGAAGGAGAGAGGAACCATTGGGGAGACTGATGGATAGGAATATGGAAAGTGAGTGGAAGGAGGCGGAGCGTCTTAGACGCACCCATTCAGAGGGCAACCTGTGACAGATAACCTCTGGAGGTTAGAGGTTCCAAGAGATTCATTAAATTTGGGAAACCCTGGGGGAATAGCTTGCACAAAGCCACGATGATCCCAGCTTGACTGAGCTGGACAATAATGGGGTCTTTCAAAACGGGCAAAGGCCTTAGCTCAGACGGACATGCTACAGGGTTGGTCTTAGTCAGTGTTTAATTAATTAATTAATCTATTTATTTATTTATTTATTTATTTATTTATTTATTTATGGTTTGTCCAGACAGTGTTTCTTTGTAGCTTTGGAGCCTGTTCTGAAACTCACTATGTAGACCAGGCTGGCCTCGAACTCACAAAGACCCACCTGTCTCTGCCTCCCAAGTGCTGGGATTAAAGGCATGTACCACTAACAACCAGCAATCAGTGTTCTATGGCTACAAAGAGATTCAAAGACCACAGCAGCTCTTATAAAAAGAAAGCATCTATTTGGGACTTGCTTACAGTTTCAGAGGTTTAGTTCATGATCATCATGGTGGGGAGTATGGCGGTATGCAGGCAAACATGGTAGCTGAGAGTTCTCTACTCAGATCCAAAGGCAGCAGGAAAGAGAGTACCACTGGGACTGGCTTGGGCTTTTGAAACCTCAAAGCCCAGCCCCAGTGGCACACTTCCTTCAACAAGGCCACACCTATTCTAACAAGGTCACACCTCCTAATCCCTCTCAAGTAGTGCCACTCCCTGATGACTAAGCATTCAAATATATGTGCCTGTGGGGGCCATTCTTATTTAGACCATCACGGGGTCACGTTGGGTAGGAAGGGAAGGGGCTCTTAAGACATCAGACTTTGACATTTCCTGATGCCAGGTGGATTCCTTAAAGAGTTCTATAATAAAGGTACAGGAGAAAGAGGTGGCTTAAATCCAGGCACTGAAGACCGGTCCCTTAGTCCATCATGCCACACTAAGCAAGCTCCCCTGGAACACCTCCACGCCTCTCTATTCTCCCTACTCCTTACTCCTTAGCTTCTGAACCTGGAAATGCTTCCCTGAAACTCTCAGCCATACACACTGTTCATACACACCGTTCTCAATTCCTAACTGCCCTGGGCTCACCTGGCTATTTTCTGGTCATCTGCTGCCAAGCACAACAGCGCGCCCATCCATCGTGTGTTAGTCAACACCACAACCAGGATGCCTGGGCACTTCCGTGAAGGTTGGTGGGTTAAAGAAAGGAGGCTGTGTTGCTTACAGTTGCCTCTGACTGAGGGCGGGAAGCTGTCAGACCCCTCAGAAAGCTGTAACCCAGAATCTGATGACTCAACTGTACTAAGTGGAAACATTTATTGGTGAAGCTGTTTGGTAGTCTGTGGTCTGCTACTCCAGGGCAGGGGCTATGTTCCAATTTAGATGACATCAACTTTGTAAAGTCTAAACTTATTCATCTACGTGGGGATATAATTTAGGACAAGTTATCAGTAGTCAATTTTCTAAATAATTATGATGAAAGTATCTAACCCTTTAGGGAAATGATGTGCCATAATTATTAAATATTACATACAAATGCTTTCTTACTTTTACAAACCCAGGGGGAAATCCACTCTGAATTAACGGCATTATTCATGTCTTGCTGAGCACTATCTTCAGAGTTAAAGAAACAAGGCACTGGGCTGGAGAGATGCCTCAGCAGGTAAAGTTCTTGGTGCACAAGAGTGTGGAGCCCCCAGCACCCACAGGAATATTGGGTGGGCATGGCAACCTGTGATCCCAGCCCTTGAGAAGTAGAGACTTGGGATCCCTGAAGCACACGGGTCAGCTAGTCTTGGTGTGCCAGCAAGCTCTGGGTACAAGTAAGAGAAACCGCCTTGGCAGACAAGATGGAGAGTCATGGAGGAAGACACCCGATGTCAGCCTACGGGCTCCACACAGACATGCACATTCTCACATGCAATACACAGTGTGGCTACATGTACACAAGATGTACACAAACATGCACAAATACAGTATATCTACGCACATGTGCTCACACACATACACAAGCACACACACACAGTTTGGCACATGTGCATGTGCACACATGGTGGATTTTCTGTGCGGCAGAGTGTTAGAAGACACCTCAGTGTCACCAAACTAAGGCAGGACACACAGTACCGAGGCTTCCTCTCAGCCTCTGGGTCTCTAACATGATTCTCTCAGGCACAAGCTGCCCTCCCTCCTTCCCATGAAGAGGTCTGTGCCTAACAAGGTGGTTTGTGGAATGTACTCAGCACATGATAAGGTGTTGAGTCTATTTCCTAGGTGAAATAGACTCAAAGCATCAAAGCACCACACGTCAGGTGATTTGAATTTACCATCTCCCAGTTCTGAGCGCCAGTGCCTTTTCCTAGCCTCTGCTAGCTTCTGCTGTGTACCTGTGAGAACGACCTGTGTCCCCTGGCTAACAGACACCATTCCAATCTCAGTTTCTGTCTTCTCATAACTCTGCCTTTGCTTACTTCATCTCCTCTTCTTCTAAGGACAAGTGTCACACAAATAAAGGGTGTGCTCTTCCCATTTGACCTTTCCTTAGCCACTTCAATCTACAATGACCCTATTTTCAAATGAGGTCATCTTAAGCAATGCTGGGGGCTAGTATTTCGGCACAGATTTCTGCAGGCCATAATTCAACTCACAAGCACTGAGTAAATGGGTCACTTGAAACCCTACTAGGAAGAATCAGCTTAGGTAACTCAGGCTAAACCACCTACTGGAAATGAGAAAATATGGGAAACTATTTTAAAAGCATTCCTGGGGCTTCCTGAGACGGCGTGGTGGTGCCTGCCACGAAGCCCGACGGCCTGAGCTCAGTTCCAGGCGGAAGGAGAGAACTGGCTGCCGCGAGTTGTCCTTTGATCTCAACAAGGCCGTGACACACGCACACCCCTCCCCCACATAAATAATCTATGTTAAAAGATTCTTCCTCGAAGATATGGCCAGAGAGGTGCGTGGCACTGGGTGATGCTGTTTTCTTAGGAATGTCTGCCACTTCTGGAAGAGGAGGCTAAGAGTAGTGCTTGGACACCTTGTGGAACTGGGCAGACCACAACCAAAGCCTCCTTTCCAGATGACCACACCACTAAGCAGGCTGCTTCTCACGGGCATAGTAGTCCC
Organism: Myodes glareolus; assembly: GCF_982192425.1. NCBI lineage: Eukaryota > Metazoa > Chordata > Mammalia > Rodentia > Cricetidae > Myodes > Myodes glareolus. The sequence continues at coordinate 5,384,155 of NC_142029.1, forward strand.
CTGACCCCCTGATTCCAGATTGCAGGGACAGATTTCCCTGAAGAAGGACAGCATCAACCCAGGGTTCTGGTTATTTCTATAAAGTATTACCTATGAGGTTCTGAGTTTAAATCCCAGCACCTGTGTAAAGTCAGGGGCATGGCACACACCTGTAACAGAATCATTGGAGGTAGGGGTGGAGGCAGGAGGATTCAGGGCTCACTGCTTGCCAGTCTAGCTGAAATAGTTAGTCCCAGGTTCGGTGAGAGACCCTGCCTCACACAACATACAAACACGGAGAAGCAAGTGAGCAAGACATTTCAACATCAATCCCCGGCTCCTACATTGCCCTGCACAGGTGAACAACACGCACACATATACACTCACACACATAAATACAATTTTTAAAAGAAATTGCACTTAAGAGAATTCGAAGAGGTAAAAGATAGTTTCCAGGGAAACCAGAAACAGAACACGCTAAAAGAACAAGCAGAGATTGTAGATGGGGAGAAAAAAAAAAAAACCCAAAAACCTAAAATCAAGGATTCAGCACTTGAAATTCAGTGAGAAAGAGCAAATCGGGGAACTCGCTGAGAGATCAAAAGGAGAATCTATTTCAAACTCAGCCACGGAAGGGTAGAAAACAGGGGAGCTGGGAAGATACACAGGGAACAGCTGGAAGTGCACCGAGCACTGGGAAGGTGGTGGCTGGAGGGCCATGAGTTCAAGGCCTGCCTAGGCTATGACAGACAGACAGATGACAGACAGATAGAGGAGGATGTAGTGGGAAGACCAACATGCCTGTAACTCTACTACAAAGATAAAGAGGCAATAGGTCAGAACAGACGGACGGTGGGAAGGCCAGAGTGATAGCTCAGGAGGGGAAGGTGCTTGCTGCTCTCCGAGCCTGACGACCGAAATTTCATACCCAGGACCCTCATGGGGTAAGGCAGAACTGACTCTCGCCAGCAATGCTCTGAGCTCCACACACAGGCATGCATGTGTGCACACATATAATAAATGCAACTATAAAAAAGAAAGGAAACAGCAACCAAGAATGTTTTAAACCAAGAATATGATTAGGCACAGCTTTACATCTTAAGGCCCAGGCCCCCGGGGACTAGCTGACAATGAGGCAATACCCAGGAAAATACAAACAAAGAGAAAAGCCTTAGAAGCAGCTGGGGAAGGGCGGCTTGGGTTATTTCCAAAGAAGTAACAGTAAGATTGACGATTTCTTTTTTCTGTCGCCTGGAACTCACTCTGGAGACCAGGCTGGCCTATGAACTCAGGAGACCCCACCCCCAGTCTCTGCCTCCTGAGTGCACCACCACACTTGGCACAACAATCACTTCCTGAATGAATGTATGACACGCCAGTAGACGGGAAAGAAAGCAGCATCGATGTTACACAACTCTTTCCAAAGAAATAGCAGCCATCTTGTACACGCCCTTCCAGAAATCAGGAACTAATTCACTTTCTGAGTCCAACCAAGCCAGGCCCCAAACCCATGGGTCCACGCCATCACACTCAAAGAAAGGAGGAAAACCAAATGACCATATTCACAGATTCAGAGAGAAAAAATGTGGTAAACGCCAACAGCCATCTATGGCAGACTCCTGGCAAAGGAGGACTAGATAGAATCTTCTGGAATCTGATAAGTAACTATAAATAACTATCTATAGCACCCATCATCCTCTGCTGAAACACTGACGCTTCCTCCTGAGACCGAGGACAAGAAACGGAAGCTGTCACTGCCTGGATGAAGCATCAGTTGGTGAGAGCGCTCTAAGAAATGTATGTGGGGGGCTCGTTCAGATGTTTGATGTTGCATACTGATGATCTAAGAGAATCTGCACATACACTTAGCTGGGAGACAGAAGGTTAGTTTAAAAAATAATAAACATGCAGGGCTGAGGAGATGGTTTGGTGGGAAAGGGCACTTGCTGTGAAAGCAAAGTACCCAGGTTCAAATCCCCAGCATGCGTATAAAGTTGGTGTGCTCACACTCATAACCCCAGCACTGGGGTGCAGGATGGAGGATAAAGGGTTATAGGATCACCAGGACTTGCTGGCTGCCAGCCCAGGCCCAGGTTCCTTTAATGAAGAGAAAGGCAGAGAGTGATAGAGCAAGGCACACACATGTAAACACACTCATGCATATACCATATACACACATATACCACATACACACATAAACCACACAGATACATATACTACACACACACATATTCCACACACACATATACCACAAACACACGTATAGCACATATACACGTATACCACACACACATATGCTACATACACTTATACTACATACACACGTATACCACACACACATACCACATACACATTGTCCCCATACATAAGAGAATAGAAAGCATTTAGAAAAGGGAAGAACCCAAAGTCATAACATATGCTAACATCAAAAATACAAAATTTAAGAGTAAACCAAAGATGTAGACTTCTCCTATGTAAATTCCAAACGTTATCTGCAGAAATTATAAGTCTATAAACACATGGAAGAATATATCATGTTTGTGAATGTCAAGGTTCAATATTATATTATAAAGAATATTTACAATATGATCTATGACAGATTTGATGTCATTTCAGTGAAAACCAGAGCAAGTCTTGCTCACTTTCTGGAGACTGGGCAGTCAAACTGACTTAAAGACTCATGCAGAAATGCAAACGAAGGCAAGACATTGGTCCCAGTGGGTACTGGAGCTTACAGCCCAGCAGCAGCCTTAAACAAACAAACAAACACACACACACACACACACACACACACACACACACACCAACAAACAGAGATGATGCAGAGATGCAGACAGCTGAAAGACATTTGTCTCGGGGATTACTGGAGCTTGCTACCCAGCAACAGAAAAAGGTATCTTGGTCCAAAGAGCTAACAAATCAAGCAACAGAATAAAAAGTTCAGAAAATGCCTGGAGTACCAAGATGTTCAGAGAAGGATCCTGGGCTGGGCTCCTTGAGAGCATCCTTCTGTTCTGTGTACTTTGGGTAAGGTAAGAAAGATCCACTGAAGATCACAGTTTCCTCATATGTGAAGCACCTGGGTCAGGTCATCAAAATTCAGGTTTGAAATCAGAATTAAGTAAGTTAAACATCTCCAGTTTGCAGAGTTTCTAGTTCCTACCTCTACCCACAAACAAGATAACTTTCCCATGAAACCAAACATCATTTTGTGTGTGGGGGTGAGGGTTGGTACAAAATCTGGGATTCTGGACCTGTGTCCTTATAGTCCCAAATAGTCCAGGCAGCCTAGGGTATGAGCTGCTAAGGTTTGTTTTGATGACCCACTCAGGAGGCATAGAAGCCAAGCATGGTGATGTGGGGCTCTAGGCCAGCACTTGGGTGGCAGAGGCAGGTGGGTCTCTGTGAGTTCAAGGCCAGTCTGGTCCACGTAGCAGGTTCCAGGCCAGTTGGGACTATATAGTAAGACCCTGTCTCCAAAAATGGGGGTTAAAGGGTACATAATATAACATAGGAGATATTAGATAGACCTAGGTTTAAAATACTATTTTTTCATTTATATGCACTTTTTCCCCCCTTTTTTAGTTTTTCAAGACAGGGTTTCTCCATGTAGCCCTGGCTGTCCTGGAACTCACTCTGCAGTATGCAGTCGCCTGCCTGTGCCACCACCACATGGATGATTTTTCTTTTTATGTAGGGTCTCGTGCAACCTTGGCCTAGGACTTCATATGTCCACTAGGCTGCCCTTGGTCTTCACCTTTCGAATGCTGGGATGATGGGCACGAGCCTGCACTCTGTGCTCATTTACATGTTTGTGAAGTTTCTGACTAAACCATGCATGGAACCCTGGGGTCCACACCTGTGTGAGGAAAGTCATAAAGATGAGTTCAAGTCCTTCCTATAAAGCACTCAGGAGAGGCTGGCTCAGACAAGCATTCAGTAAGTAGAACCTACTAAGGCAGCATAGGAGAGCCAGAGGCTGGGCTATGGGGCTGCTGAAGACAAGAGGGGACAGTAACCAACTAGACTGTCAGCCATCATCTGGTGACTAATGGTGACTGATGGTCAGTAAGCATCTGTGGAATTGGGACAGTGTTAATTCACTGACGAGATCCTCTTACTTCATGGCAGGCTTCCTTCCCAACGGTAACTAGATACCTAACACATTTCTGCACTATTACTAGAGAGACCATGCGCATATCACTCCCCCCCCCACACACACTGGCTAACATTCTTTTTCACAAATACACAGCAATCCTTCATCTTTCGCTGGGGGAGCCTTACAACCCTGGCTAATACTTAGCTGCCTTCCTGGGCCTGGTTCTCACACAAAGACTCTGTAGTTCATTACTGCCTATAAAGAAATGGTCTTAAAGTCAACCAAAGTCGAGGTTCTCCATCCTATTACAGAAGGTAGAGAGCCAGACCGACGGCTGCAGGGAGGACCTGGCCTCCCGTCTACGGGTTCTCCACCAATCAGACTTCTGAGCCTCACCATGGAGCTGTGACAGTGCAATGTTTGATCCCTCCAGGCCCTCCAAAGACATCGGCCAAGATGCTTTTGAAGGCGTAGATGAATACAATAAAGTATAATTAACTCAAGAGCTTTGCTTTAGGACAGAGGTCTTAGTCTTGGTTTGTTTGACAGTGTTGTGTGTGTGTCTGTGTAATAAGCTTTTGTCACTTTCATTCTCCTTGCCAAACCCTATCCCCACGCCCCCTCCTATTTCCACACTTTCTTCTGTGTGTGACCCAGGGAGTTTAATTAGACTTTCACTCTCAGCACCCCAGAACCTCCTCTTGCCTCTCTGTAGAGAAGTGTCTGAACCGCCTTCTGGTTCTGCTGCTACCCTTTCTCCTCTTTCTCCCAGACAGACTCTGAAACCTGCCTTGGGAATCCTTTACCATGTTAAACCAAACTCACCAGAAGAAACATTGTTCTTCAGCAAATCCGTTACTTTCTCTGGGGCTCTCCTGGCGGTGGCTAGTGGCTACCACAGAGACCCAGAAATCATCAAAGTCTGATAAAAAATAACCTTGAGTGCTCAGCTGTGGATGAATCAACTATATTAACCTCCTTCCAGCCAAAGCTCAGAGGATAGGGTGGGAAGGACGGAAGAGCTGGTGGACGGGAAGGAGGGATGGGAACCATGGCTTCCGGACATGACATGGCCGTTGCACCAAGATCAAGTTACAGTTACAGTAGCCAGCACAAGATCAAGCCCAGTGTGACGGGGAGGAGCCCTGAGGTCCCACCCGTGGTGGAAGACCTATCTGCAGTTGATGGCTGCTGAGGGCCAGAGTCACTTTCCTTTAGGGATATGGCCACTGGTGGGTTGTCCGTGCTCCAGTAGCCGGTCCCATACCCACGTGGGCCGCACTGAGTGAACTCTGGTTTTATTAATGACAGCAAAAAAGGAGACACCAGATGTGGTGGGGCACATCTTTAATCCTAGCACTTAGCGGGCAGAGGTGGGTGGATTTCTGTGAGTTCGTGGCTAGCCTGATCTACTTTGTGAGACCTTGTCTCAAAGTGAGGAGAGCATTTAGCTGGGAGGGAGGCTGGGTTGGGGGCACTGGAGGGAGTTAGAGAGTAGTGGCTGTGGAGGGTTAGGATCAAAATACAAGTCAAAGGGCGACATTTTCAAAGAAGAAATAAAAGTTATCAGCCAACGGGATATCACTCCTCTATGGCCCCAACTCCGTTCTGAAGTCTCAGACACACTGTGGATGCAGCTGTGTTATAATTTTCACCCATTTGTGAACCCAGAGAATGCTGTGCTTCAGCCTGACCGAGCAAACCAGCTGTGGATGTTTGGTTCCAATGGCTCAAGGAGGAATAGGCTGTGTCGCATTGCTCATCCATGTGAATGTGCTTTATAGAAGGGCAAGAGTACTCTGTGATTTAAGTGGCCCTATGTGTTCAGTTCACATCCTCACAGGATACAGGACCAGTACTACAAACACCTATCAAACCTACTCCCAGTTACAAACCAGGACAGCCCAGTTTCACAGCGCTGGAGACTAAAGAGCCGTGGCTAGGAGTCTTCCTATCAGACAGCAAGGGTCGTGTTCACGAATGGTGAGCTCACACCTTGCACCCACCTCTCCAGCCCCACCCCTTGGAAGGGAGCAAGGCAGTTTGTGTCTTCACGAAACCAAGGCACACCAATGTCGGCACCAAACCAACTTAGTTTCCCCCTGAATTTAAACCAGAGCAGTTAGGAAGAAAGTATTTTTATTTTATTACGAACAGGCACATTTGATAGACTCCTGAGGACTTTTTTTGGGGGGGGGGGGCGCGGGAGTTTCTTTGTGTAGCTCTGGCTTAGTCCTGGAACTCACTGTGTAGCCCAGGCTGGCCTCGAACTCCGAGATCCACCTGCCTCTGCCTCCCAAGCTCTGGGATTCCACCACTGCCTGCCTGGCTCCTGTGGAATTATTAAACCATCATACTATCTATTCACTTTTAGTGGGCTGAGAAACTTCCTCCGATCATCTTTTTTTATGTTGATTTTATCTTTATTAAAGAATAATAGAGTCCAGAAAGTTCAATATAATTAATGTACAAAAGATGGACAGAACATTTATATTAGGAATTAGAACCAGCTTTCTTTCTGGCCTGGTTGATTCATCTCATTACTTTTCAGTGCAGTGAACATTTCCTGAGAGGGCCCTAACATCAGATGTAACGTTTGGTACAGCTTCACTGTGACACCTCATAAACTGGAGCGGAATTGCATAGGGCTCTGTGGGTCAGCAGAGAGTCTCATCTGTAGACGCTTGCTTCTTACTATGCTGCAGAGTTGTTGTGTCGACTTCCTCCGATTACCTTTAAAATGGATTGCCAGGTCTCTAACTAAAGTTTAACCGCTGAGCTGTGGGTCCCGTGTTTAGCAAGTAAAATTTCTAGACTGCATGTTAAGTACTGCACGGCTAGTGCGGGACTCAAAACTATGAAGACCTGACTTACACGTCGCAGTAACCCAGGGACGCAGTCACGGTTATTTTCCCGTTTTATAAGCCGTTTGTCTAGAGTCCCTTCTGTGGCTAGAGAGTGACCCCAGGAGTCTGGCTCGTCCAAGAACGTCAAGTGAGCAGGGCTGTGTGGCGCACTGACTCTGGGGGAAATAGAAGCGTCCTGTTGAATCGGCATCATATTTTAAATGCACCAGCATCGGCTTCCACAGGCACTGACGAGGTGTTGTCCTGAGCTCCCTCCCCTGGTTAACCTGGCTGCGAGGTCCTGGTCAAGGTCACCGAGCTCCGTGACTTCTGGACCCACAGGAGTCCCTGGAGGAAAAGCCAGACTCCTCCTCACTGCCGGGTTGTGGGACACAGGCTACCCACCCAGGGCTGTTCCTTCCCTCCTGCCACTGATTAAAACGCCAGCCCCACACCAGGAAAAACAGGAAGCTGGTTTCCAGCTACGCCAGAACAAGAGCCCCACTGTTCCCAGCTCCTGGCAGGAGGCAGCCGCTGCCAGTGCAGGAGCCGCTGCCCGTGCAAACAGTCAGCCTCGGGGCTGTGTTGGTCTTGGGTAAGGACAGTTTCTCCAAAGTTGCTGCTTAGTTCCCCTGCTCAGTCCTGAGCTACAGACTGGCTAGGAGCAACAAGGCCATTCTGTAGGCGTCCGTTTGCTCTCTGTCTGCCACCTGGAAGGTGGGTTTCACAGTTTTTGCAGCACGGATGTAGAGAACAGAGCACTCAGGAGACGTGTTTGCCCAGGACGTCACAGCGGCAGAGCCCAGACCTGGCTCGCCTACTTTCAAGGCCCCCAGTTTGATGTGGTTTTCATTACGGAATGCTGGGAAATTTCTTAAATTTGGCCAAAAAAGGCATATCTTGATTTTTATTTGACTAATAAAACAAACAGAGAAACCAGTAAGTTAGCACCAGTTTCTTCAGAAAGAAAAACATTTAGTGGGGTTTGGCGGCTCATGCTTGGAATTCCAGCCTTCAAGGGCTGAGGAAGAAAGATCACTGTAAGGTGTGTGTGTGTGTGTGTGTGTGTGTGTGTGTGTGTGTGTGTGGTAGCTAGCTCGAGCTACAAGTGAGCTTCAGGTTAGTCTGGGCTAGAGTGCCCATGTTTTAACAAAGTAGCTAGCTGTCTAACTACGCAGTAACCCACCCATGACAAAAGGCAACAACACAGTGTATAATTTCAATAGTTGCTGTTGCTCTAGGGAAACGGTAAACTGCTAGTATGCTTTGGAGAACAAGTTGGTAGCCTGTCCCAAGAGTGGAAGATTTCCTCCCTTCTTCCCTCCTCCATCCCCCTTCCTTCCCTTTCTAAGATGCTGCTGTCTCACTGTCTAGCTCTGTCTGGCCTTGAACTCTATGTTGACCAGGCTGGCCTTCAGTTGAGACCCACCTGCGGGATCAAAGGTGTGTGCTAATACGCTAGCCCACTGGTGCTGTTGTGTATGTCTTTACTCCACAATCCCTGGTCCCAAGTATTCTGAGGGTTTCAGTTAAAATATGAAGAATATATGCACCAAAGATACCTTCCATGAGTTGTTAGAAGTGGGACGAGTGGGAAGCAGCGAAATGTGACAGCAAGGGACAATGGATAGCAAGGACAACGTGTTTACTCAGCAAAATATCACCCGGCCTCTAACACCGATGGGTATAATTTTTTTGGAGATTTTTCTTTTTTGCTTTATTTTATGGGTGCTTTACCCACACATATGTATGCGTACCAGGCACATGCAAGGCATGTAGAGGCCAGAAGGGACACACACACACACACACACAATTATGCAAACATACAACCAAGAAATAAAAATAACAAAGGTGAGGATATAGAGCTATAGCCACATCTGGAGTACTCCTGCAGGCAGCGATGGACACTCACCCACTCGGCGGGTGCTGCCAGATGATGTGTTTTCAGAGGTGAGCCTGGAGGCTGGCTCATGGCATCCGGCCTTTCATGTGGTCTCTTGGCAGCCGTGTCCGTGCCCTGACCCTACAAAAGTGACTTTTGTTTCCCTTAACCACCTGTGGTTTGCGCCGCACAGTCACGGGGACGACATGCTGAGGACTTTGTTTGCTTTCCACCTTAAGAACAGAGGGCTCCATTTACCGTGCACCACACGGCTGACACCACGCAAAGGTCCTGTGTATCCAAGTTTCCCTATGGGCCCGATAGGCTAACTTTCATCTCCCTCAACCCAGAGGAAAACTTTAGGATGTGCTCAGAGTGAAGTTAGTGTCCGTGCTGCGCTCCCAACATGTGCACTGCATGTCTGCGAGCACCCACGTTTAGCTTACGGAAAAGCTACCTGATGTAGTTCATTCTTGCTTCATCCACCAAGCACTGCTCTTCAGAGTCACTCATGCTATGTGCAGCAAGGCCCAGCATCTGCTTGGTAAACACCCCTTGGTGTTATGTGACAGTGGGTTTTAACTGTCAGTGGGACACAATCTAGAAGCGCCTGGGCAGAGAGTCTCAATGAGGAGTTGGGTCCATCAGGTTGGTGTGTGGGTGGCAGGCCCATGAGGAATTACAGCAGTGGATGTAGGATGACATGCCCACGGCGGGAGGCATCATTCCCTGGGCTTGGGTCCTGGGCAGTATAAAAGAGAAAGTGAGTTGAACGGCAAGCACGCATGCATTCCTTGCTCTCTGTTCCTGGCTATGAATGCGATGTGACCAGATCCCCTGAGCCCTGTCCCTGGGACTGCTCTGATGGCCTGTCACCTGGAACCAAGAGAGAGATGACCCCTGTCCCCTTACACTGTTTGTCAGGGGAAGGAAGTGAAACTAGGACAGTGTGTGTCCCTCCAGGCACCTTGTGCTGTGTCTTTTCTAGGCCTGTCACCCCATCCCTGTCTCCTTTAGCTTCTCTGGTCACCCCACATGCACAGCATACATGGACATGCGCACACGGCTCGGCATATTTTCTACAGGGTCAAGTGGGTAGGGCAAACGTCCTTAAATTTCTGTTTTTAAGAGAAAACTGCACGTGGCATAATTTTTAAGAACATAGTTCTCATCTGGGTGGTAGTGGTACACGCCTTTAATCCCAGCACTTAGGCGGCAGAGGCAGGTGATTCTCCGAGTTCAAGGCCAGCCTGGTCTACAAAATGAGTTCCAGAACAGCCAAGCAGAGAAACCCTATCTCGGAAACAAACAAACAAACAAACAATAACATAGTTCTCTAAAACAAACAAACAAAAAATAACATAGTTCTCTTAAAAATGCTAGCTTTAATAACTAATTGAGAGTGTCCGAATTTTAAAAAAATTCCTAATTTTTACCCTTCTCCCTTTGAACCCATTTTGAAGCAGCTGTTCTTGGAAGGGCTGTGTGTGAACGGTCCTAAGACCCTTAAGGGAAGAACACAAATTCCAGATCTGGCTGCTGTTTGACGGCATAATTGTATAATTTGATGTCTCTGAGATTATGCTTCACGTCTGTCTGAGCAATGCACATTCCAGAGAAGAGGAAAGGGAGTTTTTAACAGGGACAGGGCAGGGGTGACGGTCCAGTTGGACACAGGTTCTATCTTCACAATTAGGGTAGTTTGTGATGGCAATTCTCCTATGCTACCTACACAGACAGGTCCATATGGACTGCACATGCTACCTACACAGGCAGGTCCACACGGACGGCTCATTCCACACAGCAGGCACAGGCACCATCATGGGAACCTCACAGAACCTGTGCACGGCCAGGTTAAGAGCAGCAGTTTCAGCGTAGGAACACCAGGAAAGTTCAGTGGAATGGCAAAAGGTGCAGGAGACAAGTCAGCCTAGCAGGGTGGCCCTCGTGGCTCTCTCCCCACCTCAGTGACAACATTCCTCTGCACATTCTTTGGAAACCAAATCCCAACAGTCTGTGCCTACTAGGGTTCCAGTGACCCCGTATCCTGGGAACTTTGGCTCTAGAGGTCTGTTTTCATTGGGTTTTGTCCTGGTGAAACACCAGGAGACCCAGAAAGCTGGCTACTCCCTCTGGGCACTCAGCTCTGTCCGAATCCGAAAAGATCGTAGGAATCTTATCCACCAGCGTTCTGGCAGCAAACAGACAGAACCCTCAAAACAGGAAATGTGAGGAGTCTAATAAGGGTGCCATTTATTCAGGGCCTGAGTGCAGGTCTCTGGGAGCCGTCTCAGCGGCACACGTGCACGTTCAGAGGGAAGAGAGGTCACTGGAACTAGACGTAGCACCAGGAGTCCAGATCTTTGGTGATGTCACAGGGCGGAGGTAGGATACTTCCTTCTAGCTCTCCCCCACTCCCCACTGAGCAAAACCAAGAGGACATCAGGAAGCTAGGGAGTCCATTCATATAGTCCCAATTGGGCACAGACAGGGTGGGGAAAAGCTGGGGGTGGGGCAGAGAACATCTGGCCCAAGAACTAATTCACTCACCCTCTGACTTGAAAAGTTCTGTGCCTGGGAAGGGAAACATCACTGGGAAGCGACAGATTGCGATAGACCTGGGCTGGGAAGTCACCCAGCGGCCAGTCCACACTACTCCCTGTGATTCCAGGACACCCCCTTACAGGTGTCCCTTACAGGGGACACCTTACAGGTGTCCAGGACACCCCCTTACAGGTACCCCTTACAGGTACCCTACTCTATGACTCAGGCTCCTGCCTTGAAACACAACAGGCTTTCACATCAGTTAGGACTGTGGGTGTCTGTTTTCTGAAAGGTGCATTCCAAAGCCACCCCTCCCCGAGGCAGTCCACACTCCCCTCAGCTACTCCTCAAATGCCTGGCGGTTCAAACCTGCCTGTGACGTGCTGGGAGTGGGAAGTCCGGGCTTTCACCACAAGTTAAAGGGATCTGAGCTCAGAGTCAACACCAGATAGCAGGTACAGGCATGCAGACTCAGAGGGATCTGGGAGACAAACCTGCACCTCGATGCTGGGAGCAGGAGGAGGAGGGAGGGAAGGAGCATTTCTGTCCAACCACCGGCTCAGAGAGCCGGGCCCTGGCCCTTGGCGACCTGGCTGTGCTCTCCCACCCTACCCACATACGGAAATAGCTGTGCATTGACCCACGAGCTGCCCAGGCCTGGAAAAATACTCCAGGATATTTTAAAAAATCACATGTTCTCCCAAGTCTCTCAAAACTTGACTAGAGGACTGGCTGGCTAAAAAAAGAACGAGCCCGAGCCACTGAGATCCTTTATGAAGATGTTATCTGCATGGCGAGTTCAAAGGGAAAGACCAGATGCTACGAGTCTCGATTTCCTTCAGAAATCCTAGCAACCTTGTCCCTTTCTGAAGCAAGACAAACTCCCTAACTCTCTGAAAAACACGTCTGTATCAATAAGCGTGGCGGTGGCCACCGTGTCACTAGGAGCGGTGATGGCCACCGACGATCGCCACAGCTCTGTATCGACGAAACAGAAGGCTCCAGAACTCTCTCTGGGCCTCCCGGTTTTTACATTCATTCATCTCATCTCCATTCTTTCCAGAACAAAGTCATGAGACTCGGAGCAGTAGGTGGGGGCAGATGACAGAGGAAGATTCTCCCACCTTTTCCTGTTTTTTTTCTTTTTTCTTTTCCCAGGCAGCAGAGCGGCTCTGAAGGCTCAGGAGCTTGGGAGCAGAGGAGTGGAGGAGTGACTCCATAGTGTTTGATAAGTCACCGAAGAGGTGGTGATGATGGGGGGTGGTGAGGCAGCAACAACCCAGAGTCAGGAAGCTGAGCGGAGAGGCTGTTTCGATACTGCGGTCCGGATGCAAGGGTAGACAGAAAAATAATCTCCTGAGGCTGGAGATAGGCCATTTGGTACAGTGCTTGTGGTACAAGCATGAGGACATGAATGTGTGGCCTGAGAACACATGTAAAAAGTTGGGCACGGTGACACACGCTTGTAATCTGGCCACTGGGAAGGCAGAGACAGGCTGACCCCTGTGGCCTAGATCCCAGTGAGAAGCTCTGTCTTAAAACACAAGGGGGACAGAGACTGAGGAATAACACAGCAGGTTTCTCTCTGGTTCCCACACGTATGTATTCCTATCTGCACATGTACACTCATGAATGTTCATACATGCTGCGTGCACACGTGCATGCACACACACAAACACACACCCCAAACAGAAGCAGACTCCCCTTTTGTTCTGGTCGCTCTTCTTCCCGGGGAACCACATCTCCTTCTGCACATCTCTTCACACTGAGGGTCTTTCTCAGGTTTGGGGAGGTCAGCACTCTAGGGTCTAGGGGCTCCTCTAAAGGGAGTTCGCATTCACACTCTAAAGAGAGGGGCTGCTGAGACGTCTCAGTTGGTAAATTTCTTGTTGGACAAACATAAAGACTCAAGTTCAAGCCCCAGCTACCACGCAAAAAGCTATGCACAGTGGGCACTGCTGTGGTCTCAGGGCTGGGGAGGCAGCCTGGGGCTCACTGGCTAGCAGGTTTAGTCAATCAGTGAGCTTCAGGTTCAGGAAGGGAACCTATCTCAAAAAAAAAAAAAAAAGTGGAGAGCTGACAGAGGAAGACACTTGATGTGGGCTTAAGGCTTTCACCTTTGCACATACACAGACACACATACCCCACACACACGCACACACACATACACACACACGCATACACACACACGCACACACACACATACACACACAGAGTGTGGTTCGTCTCAGTCTGGCTTTCTTCTTTGCCTAGGCTGCAGATGTTAGATGTGGTCACATGAAGGGCTGTTCTGTCAGCAGTCGGTCAGGTTACTTTCTTCTACATAATTCTTCACAGGAATTCTTCTTCTATCCAGTTCTCCAGCCCTGGACAGACTGAGGCAGTTTGCAGGCCACAAGAGTAAGTGGTAGGGAGATAGTGAGGAAGGTTGTGTCCCCTGCTCACTTTCTGCTTAACCTAGTGGCAGTGCCGGCAGGCTCGGGAGCGTGGCAGCAACCAGAAGCAGTAGCACTGACCCACCAGTGACAACATCTGGTGCACGGTGGCTTCTCTACAGGGATGTGAATAAGGGGAGCTACCTGGCTCTCGTGGCAAGAGGCTGAGCTTGTGCCTGGCACTTAGGAAGCCACCTCAGAGCCACACAGGAGACGTCTGGTGGGGCGGTGTCCGGATGTGACACATCACTTGCTAAGTGAGAAGCTTAGACGGGCTTGTGATAAGGACAGTCTTGCTTGCCTTTAGCGGTTGACCCCAAGGCTCCAGGTAGACTCTACTGGTGTCCAAACTTGCACAACTGAAGGACCGGAGGAACATTACACATCAGTCTTCCCCACGACCCCTCCCCCAGTAACTGAGAGTGTGAGCACTCACGCTGTGTGGCCCAGAACTCTTTCCTAGCCGGTCTCCCACCTCAGGGCCCAGTGCTGCCCTGCTTCAGCAGCTGTAGTAACAGCAGCAAGGAAGCTTTTACACGAGGCACCATTTCGAAATCTGCGTACACACATTTCCTCACCAGTCCCACAACTGCTCCTCACTGCTCAGAGTACCAGCAGCAGCTGTCTACCCTAATGGAAAGGTCTGCCTCAGGAACCAGCAGGATCTCTGGCTGCTCTCCCCCAAGTCCTTGTATTTTACGGCTATCATTTTCCAGAAAATGACCCAACTTCCACTACCGCCACCGCTACCATTAACAACCAACTGCCACCACCAATCACCACTACCACCACTAACCAAAAACCACCACCCCATCACCACTAACCAACCAACCACTCAACCAACCAACCACCATCCCATCACCAACATCTAACCAACCAACCAACCAACTACCACCACCCCACCAACAACTAACCAACCAACCACCACCATCCTACCAACAACTAACCAACCAACCAACCACCATCCCATCACCAACAACTAAGCAACCAATCAACTACCACCACCACCCCACCAACAATCAACCACCATCACCGAATGACACAAGACTATTTTCACATATATACAATGTTATCTGAGCATATCCCCCCATATTGCCCTTCCCCTTCTTACCCTCGTGTTTCCCAATGTATTAGTTTTTCCTGTAGCCCTGATAAAATACCCAGACAAAAGCAACTTAAGTGAGAGTTTGTTCTTGTTCAATCAAAGGCACAGTTCCGAGATAGGAAGCCAAAGTAGCAAGACCTTGGTCACACTGCATCTATAATTAAGAAACAAAATGGCTATGAATGCTCAGCTCCCCTTTTTCTTATTACATACAGTACAGGATCCCCCGATGAGGACGATTCTTGTCTACAATAACGATGGGTTTCCCTAACTCAATGCAGTCCAGATGACTCCACAGCCATAGTCAGCCACAGATGGCCCCCTCTGCCAGGTGATTCTGGAGACATCTGTCAAGTTGAAAACACTCAGTCCAGTCTTTCTCTCTCCTCTGCACCATCAGTATAAACGATTCTATGTACCTTTAAAAGCCAGGTCCCACAAACTAGAGAAAATGTGATATTTGCTTTTCTGAGTTTGATTTAATTTACTTGATATGGGGATCTTCGTTTGAATTCACTTTCCAGAAAATGATCTAAATTCCTTCTTTATGACTGAAAAAATTTTCCATTGTATACGTCAACCTATTTTCCATTGTATACATAAACCTGTTCTTTACCCAGTTCTGTGGGTGGACACCTAGGCTGGTTCCCTAACTCAGCCACTGTGAATGGTACCACAGTCTACTGATGTGCAAGGATCTCAGGGATGTGCTGACTTGGGGTCTTTTTGGTGAATACTGAGAAGTGTTATAGCTGGGCCATACTGAAGGTGTGTTTTTAGTTCTTACTTTTATTTTTCTACATTAATTTCCACAGTGGCACGGCCAGCTTACCTTCTCATAATAGTGCATTAGTGTCCTCTTTTGTCTCCTTCTTGCTGGCATGTTGCTTTTGAACTGTCATTCTGACAGCAATGAGATAGAGTCCCAGTGTAATTTTTATACACATTTCTCTGACGGCTAGTGGTGGTGAGCATTCCATCTCTGCACGGAACCCACTCGATCTACTAGGCCACATGGTTGGTAGACCAGCTGGTTGGTTCAGGCTTGGGTTTGGCTCTTGATAGACAAGAGTACAATTTGCCCACCACCTTCTCTAACTATCCCAAGAAAGAGGCCCATCATAGACCAGTACCATGTTGATTAACTTCAGGGGCCTGACAATTCCTCAAGCTCAGCCCACGCAGGCCTCATGCTGGACGGACGGTGCTCTCTTGAGTTGCACAGTGCTTGTGCCTCTAAAACTAAGGTAACTCTCTGAGGAGGATGTGGGACCCAGCAGCAGTTGTCATGACAATGGGCCTCTATGTAGAAAAGCAGCCCTGATTTGCCCTGCGGTCACAGGGCAGCGTGGTGTAAGACTGTTCAACTGTAGTGTTCCTTCATAGTGACCACTGGCTGACCCAGTGCAGCAGGCATGGACAGCAGGCAGGGTGGGATAATACACCCAACAATAGGGGCAAGAAGAAACAGTGGGCAAAGTCACCTGGGAGAACACCGAGGGTGGGGAGCTGTGGATGCCAAACTCTAAATGTGTTAGTGTGGCTCCACAACTCCTTGCATTCTGAACAATGAGCTGCCCAAGAGGCTACTAGAGCTACAGAGATTGACGAGAAATGGACTGTTTGCTGTGATGTAAGCCGAGTTTTCCCACATCCCTGGAGAGCTTCACGGAGAGTTTTCATCCCAGAGACAAATGAGGCATTGCTCTGACAAGCTGAAAGAGATGGGGTAGCACGGAGCGAGACTGGACACAACTGAGCTTCAAAGAGATGAAACGATGCACTGATACAGACACGGATGGCTGCTTACCCATCAAACACCCTCCTCTTCTCCCTCGTAACAGAATTCTCTGTATCTTTAGGGATGGCAATGTGCCCAGCTAAGACGTCTCCCTGACTTATGGTCAGGTGACCGTGGGACACAGTACTGACCAGAGTCTTGCAAAGAGCTTTGCTGTCCTGGCACAGGGCTCTCTCTTTTCTCCTTCTTCTGACTCACAGAGAAAAGGCAGAGCTGTGTTGTGTACAAGGATAAAAGCCACTGCCAAGGACAGGTAGAAAGATAACAGACAGGGTTGCGGATGTACCATATTAGCCCCGGACAGGCTCTCTCTAGGTTTCTCATCGTATCAGAAAAATTGCTTGTTTAGCCTAATGGCTGTTTGGGGTATGTCTGTCCCCTTCTGAGTTCATGTGCTGCAAGCTTGGCTCTTAGTACGGCAATAGGAGAGGTGGTGGGCCCTTTAAGAGGTAGGGTCTAGTCCTTAGGTCACTGGAGGAAATGCCCTCACGGCTGGACCCAGGGCCTCAGCTTTCCTGTCTTTGTTCCTGCTCGGACACTAGCTGTGGAACCTTTAGGAGGTGGACTCACTGGGCGGGGTCTTTAGAACCTGACCCCTGGTTCCAAACCTGTTCTCTGCTTCATTATCTCCTGTGCTATGTGCAGACTCCCACACACTCCCTCCGCAATGGCTTGTCTGCCACAGTGGCAGCGTCCTCCGAAACCCTGAGAGGCTGTATTGCGGTCACGGCCATGCAAGTGTAACTAACACAGGGAGCTGGTGGAGCGGCTCAGCAGCTGGGAACACCCGTTGCTCTTACAGAAGACCTGAGTCTGATTCCCAGCACCCATGGCTGGCTCACTATCCTTAACTCCAGTTCCTGGGGACCTGATGTTGCCTTCTGACCTTCACAGGCACCAGGGACACAGGCGGTGCACATACATACAGACAAAACCCCCCAACCGATGCGATGTTTACAACATTCTATATAACCATGAGGAAGACCCTCTGTGTTTCAGAAGCAATGTCACAACCTCTCACCACCTTACTGTCCCCTTTCTTCCTTCAAGTCTTTAGCCACAGAAGCCAAACATCTCCTTCACTGTCAAAAGCAACACTTGCTGACATCGATAAACAGTATTCCCCCAAACGTAAAAGGGGTTTAATGAATTTAATTTTAATTTAATTTAAAACTTGTTAAACGAAAATGAAATCATTTTTAAAAGGAACTGAGGAATCTCTCTGCCCTATAGCTGGTTCTGAGATAAGGTGGCTGTCCCTTGCCTTCCATCCGTCAGGCAGTCTTCCATCAGACACCCTTGGCTTGGTGTCGGCACCGTCTGTTCCTTCTCATGCCGACCCCAGATGACTTGCACAACTGGGGCCTACGTGTAACATCCCCGTCACATGGCCCCCAGCTCCATCCTCTCGGCATTCACTCTCGCCTGGTTCTCTGGGACGCTGTGCTTTCCTGCTTCTAACCCAAGGCACAGTTCTGTGACCTCGCTCCCAGGCAACACACTCTTGTTTTCATAGCAGGCGAGATGTCACTGTGGCGAAAGGCCTGTCTGCGCCTGTCTGTCTTCTCACGGATGGAAGGCAAGGGACACGGCCCACCTGAGTCTCAGAACTAGTTATAGGGCAGAGAGATTCCTCAAGCTCTTTTTAAAAATGGTTTCATTTAAAAAAAATAAATGAAATTAAGAGCATTAAAAATTTTAAATTTTAAATCAAAATCATTTAAATGATTATGTATGTGCATGTATGCCCGTGTATGAATTTGTGCATGTTTGCGCCCTGCCTGCCAAGGCCAAAAGAGGGCATCAGCTCTATGCCACCGGAGCTAGATTTACAGATGGTTGTGATATGGGTCACCCACTAGGAACCAAACAGCACTTGCTGTTAACTCTGAAACAGTCCTAAGATCCCATAAATTCTTTAAAGAAAACATATGAGCATTGACCACATGTCAGCCATAGTTGATGCTCTTTACAGGCAGAAATCTGCGTCATGATTACTCCAGTTTTACAGATGGGTAAACCGAGGCCCAGGGACATTAAGTTACCCATTGGGGCCACTTAGAGAAAAAAGTAGCAAAGCAAAGAAAAGCCATTAAAAATGGGAACCTCAGTTTGCAATGTTTTACTATGATGGTCTCTGACCGCTGTGAGACCAGTGTGGATGGTATTTGGGATTCAAGGCCTCCTAAGGCCTCTGCGGAGCCCTGGCCGGCTCGCTCTCTCCATACTCATCTTTGGCCCTCAGACCTCTGGCTACCCTGTCCTTTCCATTTTTCTTGACTTTTCTTGACTCATCTCAAGGTCCACTCACTATTGCAGTGGACACCTAATGCCAGACACAGAGGAAGCAGCCGAGGAGCTCCTTTCGTGCCTAGGATACAGGACAGCTACAGTTGAGGACATACGTCAGAGCGGTTCTGGGATACAGGCATCAGTGTGGAGACCTCGGCCCACAGGGGGAAAAAAGCAGGGCCCCTGATACGGAAGGCCTGCCTTCACCTTGTGATCTCCCTAAGACTGGGGCTGACTCATGCTCCCAGGTCAGCTCCTATACTCTCGTGAGATGAACTATCATCTAAATTGGTGTGGGTCACAAACGGGCATCTCTAGCCAAGATCAGTTTTTGTCTTCCAGCCTGGGACTTTATTGCCTCCGCAGCAACTCCTTCTGTAAGCCCCTCTGGTATCTCACCCCCCCCGTGTCCTTCTGTGCAGGACAGAAGACCTGCACAGTGCAGGACAGAAGACCTGCACAGTCCTGTCCGTCATCTGACCGCTTTACTCACTGGGATTTCTCTGGGTACCGGATTATGTCAAGCTTTGGCTATGGCAAGAGGTTAGCACCTGCTAGT
The DNA here is from genome assembly GCF_982192425.1 of Myodes glareolus. NCBI lineage: Eukaryota > Metazoa > Chordata > Mammalia > Rodentia > Cricetidae > Myodes > Myodes glareolus. The sequence continues at coordinate 5,403,697 of NC_142029.1, forward strand.
TTCTATGCCACACCAATACTCCTTTGTTCTCCAACCATTGGCAAAACAAACCAGGCTCACCCTGGCGCGGATACCACAGATAACCACTGTATGTTTGATTGTCAACTTGACACAAGCTAGAATCAGCTGGTAAGAAAGCCTCAGTGAGGAGTTGTCTGTGTTGGGTTGGCCTGTGGGCATGTCTTTGGGGAACTGTAAGAAGATCCACACAGTGGGCGTCACCATTCCCTATTCAGGGGGTCCTGAATTGTGTAGGAGCGGAGAAACCAGGCTGAGCACCAGCAAGCGGCACGCATGCATCCATTTCTCTGTTTTTGACTGTGGGTATCATGTGACTGGCTGTTTGAAGTCCCCACGTCCTGAACTTCTCTGTGATGGACTGTCACCTAGAACTGTGAAGCAAATTAAAACCTTTCTCCTTTAAGTTGCTTTTTGTCATAGCAACAAGGATAAAACACTAGTTTACTGCCCTTCTACACCTACTGTACTCTGCAACTAATGAATTAACTAACACTTTTAAATTTATTGTTAACCAGGTGTGGTGGTGCACACCTTCAATCCCAGCACGCAGGAGACAGAAGCAAGAGGATCTCTGTGAGTTCGAGGCCAGCCTGCTCTACAGAGTGAGTCCTGGGACAGCCAGGGCTACACGGAGAAACCTTCTCAAAAAACAAACAAAAAGTTAGTAATTATTACTGCTGCATGTGTACGAGAAGGCATGTGTTTGTGTCATGGTGTGTGTCTGAAGGTCAGAGAACAACTTCTGGAAGTCAGTTCTCTCCTTTTGCTGTGGGACCCAGTGACCAAACATGAGTTGTCGGTTTTGTATGGCACGTGCCTTGATCATCTCTGATCTTTTGTTCATTTGTTATTATCTGCCCTCCTTGTGAGCTGCCCTGAGTCTGTGAGAGTAAAAACTCTGTCCTGGTCATTGGTGTGTATTCTTTGGCGCACAGCAGATCCTTGGCGATACTGTTTAATGACCAAATGGAAGGTGAGTGAAGCCAGCAGCGAGTGGCATTTAATAGAACCAGCCGAAGTGAAAGCATTTGTGTGGGGTTCCGGGCATGGGGCGGTGGGGGGGGGGGGGAGCGGAGCCGGCAGGGGCAGCAGCACCCGCAGCGCTATTGCTGTTATGGCCATTAGGCTTTGCTATAGAAACTGCTACTGTCTGCACTTTGCCCACAGAACGGCAGCTTCATATGGTCTCACTCAACATTGTGATCATTGTTTAGACAGGATATGTGGCTGCTCCGTCAGAACGCACTTCAAGCCCTGCTCACGGAGCCTCGGCGGCAGCCTTCATTCCCCAGCAGAGTTAACAATGCGTTTTTTCCTCTTCATTGGAGCTTAGGGCTAGCGAAACACTCTCCTCTCTTTGAGGCAACTTGGGGAATCCTCCCTCCCCTGGGGTCCCCTGAGAGAAGACCCTCTCCATTAATAGGTCTTGATGGACGAATTGCATCACTGAGCGTGAATGTGGACCATCTCTGTCCGCTTCTTAGAGAACAGACACGTGAGGGACGTCGAGAATTGTGGTTCCTATGTGTTTGGGGTGAGGTGAATTAGAGCCAAGAAACAAGTCACATGGCCTCTACGTGAGTGAGGGTTTGCAAGCTTCCGCGAGGAGCCCATCCACCCTAACAACACAGGAAGGGGTTAGAGCCTGGACATGGCGAGTTCTGGATGTAGAATTCATCCTCAGTCAGGACAGGCCAGACTTGGAGGGGATGAGCTGGCTTCACAGCAATGCATGGTTACAGAAGAAGACACTCATCTTCCTCAGAAGCCTCGCTTCCGAGGAGCCATCCAAACACCACAGCTGGAAGGCCCGAGGATCCCTCAGGTGTCGCTCTAACTCACCGTGGCCCGGGCATTTTGCCAGATGCACAGAAGGGAATAGGAAGCTTCACAGGGTGGGTGGGGGCCGACTGTATCTGGGTGCCCTGCACTTCTGGGTACCAGATTAAACAGCTGCGTGTTAGGGTGTTCATCTCCCACCTTACTCAAAGACGCAGTCTCTTCTGCTCTGAAGAAAACACAAACTAGTCTTCGAGGCTCTGGTCCTTCCTTCTAGCTCTGTTTCGTATCACGACAGTTACACAGGCTCCTTTCTGCATCTGGACTCCCATGTCCTGTTGATGCCCCTCACCCCTCCCATGCAGCCTCTGCGGTTCTTCTAATGGTCTACACAACATCCAGACTGTGGGCACCTCAGAGAGAACCCAGCACGCCTGCCTTCGACTATTACAGGCCCTTGGCAAAGTTCCAAAGGCCACATAGATTCGACCACCAACATCTTTCCTACAGTCGCTTTCTCCTCACCTACACACACCGCCCCGTTCTTCTATGCTCACCAATCCAGTCTCCCTGACATACTGCAAAATAATTAGATATTTATTTTCCTTGAGTAACTCAGCACAACTGGTTAAATTAGCAATGCTTTAGTATTAGTTTTTATATTTTGGTGCCCACGTCTTGGTATGCATGTGTGCCGTGCGTGCACATAAGTGTCTCTGTGTGAGGCAATGTGCATACACGTGGAAGCCAGAGCAAGACCCTGGTTATCTTTCTCTATGCTTCGTCTTATTGCACTGAGAAAGGGTCTCTCACTGAAGTGGAATCTCACTGTTTTGGACAAATGACTGCCCAGTGAGCACTCTGGATGGGCTTATCTCTGGGTTACAGGTACGCACACTTGTACCCAGCTTTTCTGTGGAGGGATTTGGACTCAGGTTCTTATGGCTGCATAGTAAGCGCTCTGACCCCCTGAACTATCTCCATGGTCTCAAGCCCAAATCTTAGCTGTACACTCAGTGCGTTTTGCCTGCTGTATACATTTGAGCAGCCCTTACTCCTCCATGGGGAGCTACTGCTTTAATCACCACTCCCCACCCACCACATTTTTGATACTAGATTGATTTCCTGGACAGACAACTAAGAACTCAGGACAAAAATATAATTATTTACAAAAGCTTTACATAAACTCCAGACAAACTATGAGACAGAAAGTGAATATATATCTCCTGGAGGAGCTGACACCTAGGAGACGGGAGAGACGCAGATGTACTAATGTCCTATTCAGTCTGTCTTTGAGCCTTGTGGGAGCCACAGCTGGCCTAGTGCTGAAAGCCCAGCAGGAGAGCACTGGCTCTCAGGACATTTCCGGCTAGCCATGGCCACTGGGAGCTGCAGCAGCAATCCAGATGGCAAAGACCCAGGAAAGCCGTAAATGCATTCAGAACCACCCACACCTCTGGCTGACCCTGAATCCCACATGCAGGCAGCAGACTCCAAACAAAATACCTGGAGAATGAGGAGGTGCCTGAGCAGGAGTTGGAGCTTGTGGTTAGTTTAACCAAGTTAATCACTGGTACCTAGAACAAACAAACAATCCCTCACTCCTCAATAAAGCTCCTCAGAAGAACGGCAGAGAATCTAGGCTTTTCACCGCAGGATATCTGACTCTATTCCAACCCCAAAATAATGCAAAATTATTGGTGACTATACTGGAAAATACAGCCCATGTTCAACGAGAGACCATCAAGAGAGACCTCAGCATATCACATATGTGCATATGTGGCGGCGCATACCTTTAATCCCAGCATGGGAGAGGCAGAGGCAGAGGCAGGCAGATTTCTGTGACTGTGAGACCAGCCAGAGAGACACAGCAGTCTCAAAAAACCCAAACAACAACAACAACAACAACAACAACAACCTCCTATTATATGTGAAAAAAAATTAAATCATCATTAAATCATCGGGTAAGGGTGACAACTCAGACCACAGACAGGGCCCATGACGTCAACACTAACGAAAATGATCCCATCTGAAGAAGAAAAAGGAAAAAATGTTTTAAAGATGAAGAATATTACATACTTGTAGGACTGCAAAGGACCCCGAGTGTAACTGGAACCCCAGAAGTAGAAGAAAGAGAGAAAAATCAAGACACAATAAGTATTGAAAAAAATAATGGCTGGAAATTCTTTGATTTTATGGGTTTAAGAAGATCAACAAATTGATATATTCATGAAACCCAAGGAGCTTAAAGCAGGATAAATACAAAGAAACCAGAAGGAAGAAAGACCTACAGAGATCTTGAAGGTAGCCAGAGGAAAACTGCATATAACACAGACCCCACAAGGACTGTGGCGACTATATAGATTTCTGTCACAAACCTGGAGTGCCCGCAAACAGCATTACAGAAAAACCTTCAACTGAAATTCTACACCCTCCAGAATGAAGATAAGTAAATATGCACTACCTTTATCACACATTTTACTTTTAATGTTTTATGTCTTCGAGGCAAGCTCTTCCATTTGGCTTTGAACTCAGTCTGTGGCAGAGGCTGGCCTTGAACTCCTGATCCTCCTTCACCTGTTTTCCAAGTGCTGAGATTATAGGCATACACCACCATGCCCAGGTGTTGTAAACTTTAGATAAAACTGTGTGTGTGTGAGTGTGTGTGTATGTGCATGCACACACGTGCGTGCAAACACAAACACGTGAGTGGAGGCTGGAGGATGACATAGGGTGCCTTTCTCAGTCACTCTCCACACTATTTTCTTTGCAACAGGGTCTCTCGCTGAACATGGAGCTCACCAATTCACCTAGGCTGGATGGCCTGCATGTTCAGAAATCCCCATCTCTGCCTCCCCAGTGCTGGGATTACAGGTGCAATAGCTTTTTGCTTGGGTGTTACGGACCGAATTCAAGTCTGAAAGCTTATGTAGCAAGCGCTTTACAAACTAAGCCATCTCTTTACCCCGACCTGTTGATTTTATACTAAACATTGGCTAGCCATGTGGTACTCTGCATACCAATTCATAGGAATCTTAAAATTAACTAAAAAGCAACTAAAATTGGTGGGGAAAAACAACGTAATAATCTATCCTTACTTTTACTTTTACTGTTGAAGGGCAGACAAGAAGCTGCGTTGATTGATCTGGTTGTCATTTCTGTTCTGTTAGGCTCTCCCGGCCTCTGCTCTCACTTCCCTCACAACCACACTCGGAGAAAATGGATTTCCTATTGCTATTTGTCTCAACATTAAGGCTTGGGAGAGAAAATGCAGACCTGGTCATTAAGAAGACTCGCCTGCTAAGAGTTCAGAAGGAAGGGTAGGGTAGGTAAAAGAATAGAGATGAAGAAAGAAAACAGGCCAGGCTGTCCTGTTACACTCAGGCCAGAGAACTAACTTGAAGGAGTCAATATTTGTGGTAGAAATCGCAATCTGAATCGGTCTATTTGGTGGACTTGTTGGTTTAGGAATGGCCCCTGTCCTCCACCAGGGTCAGAAAGGGCGACCTCTGCACACCTGTTCTGACCTTCCTACATTCTCTCCATTCTTTCTAAAAGCAGTTGCTAAGCGCGAATTTTTCTGCAAAGAAGGATTACAAAGCAACCTGTTGGGAACACAAAGATTCCCTTCATACCGTCCTGGCCTCCATAAACCTAAGGGCGGACTGTTTTCCAAACTGTTCACATCCTGAGCTGACTGCCAAACTCAGTTATGAACTAGTCTCTGACATCTAAACAACAGCTGGGTTCTGTCCTGAGAAAGGGCGCCTCACCCAGTGCCTCTCCAAAGGTCAGCTGTGTCCTGCAGCAGCAAGTCCACTCCACGGCCGGTGGCACATGCCGGCACAACAGAACAGACTGTCCCTCAACTCCCTTTCCTCCCCCTTGGCTGCCCTTCACTGGCCTTAGATGTCCAGCCCGCCCTGCACAGGAAGTGGAGACCTTACCCTTCCTCCTGCACGCTCGCTGCTGCTCTCGTTCCCATGCGTCAGATCAGAGACGATGTCGGAGAGCTACCACCGAAAGTGGTGTGAGAGTGAAGATCAGGGAACAAAGTTAAAATACGCCTTGCAAATGCACACACTTATATACGTGCAGTGTTTTTGATACTGTCTCTCCCTCTTGCAAATGGCACACAGGCAGGGAAACTGCGGCTGATCAATTTCCAGGAGCTGTTTATGGTCACCCTTCGACACCAGAAGAAGGACTCAAGTTTAAGGGTCTTTCTATTCTGGGGCCCCTTAAAGTACAGGTACTGGGATGGGGAGATGGCTCGGTCAGTAAAGTGCACGAGGACCTGAGTTTGGTCCCCAGAATCCACGTGGGAAAACCTGAGGTGGTGGCCGGTATCTGTCAATCCCAGCACTACAGAGATAGAAATAGGGAGATGGCCAGGGCTGGCTGGCTAGCCACTCTGCCTGCATCAGGGAGGCTGGGCCAAAAGGGAAATCATGTCTCAAACTACATCACTCAAGATTAACTTCTGGACCCCACAATCTTCCTGCCTCAGTCTCCCACATGCTGGACTCACAGGCATGCACAGCCGTGCCTGGCTATGCATTATTTCTGTAATAAACGGGTAAGCGTTTTTAAGGTCTCTTACTACCTAAAAGCTAAAAACCATTCTTTCAACAGCTGTGGCCTAGCTGTCACCTGGGCTGCTGTTCTACACATCTGTGTGGAGGAGTACAAAGGGCCTTCTCCACAATCACAGCTTTCAGACAGTACGAGCAGAGAGATACAAACTGACATCTCCTACGGTCAATTAGAGCTGGACTCAGCGAGCCCAGGCATGGATTAGTCTTGTCTGGGTTATGAAAAGTCACTGTGTGTCAGCAACAGTGATGGATGGAGAGAAAGCCACCTCAGGGTGAGAGGTAGGGAGAGAAGGAAATCTGGGTCACTCTGTGTCCTCCAAGTCAGTGCCTGGATTGGGACCACACGGAGTCCTCGGCACATCCAGCCCAGTGTGCGGCAGGGACAGAAATGGAGAGGGCTGTGTCCATTTGGTTATCTCTGTATCCGGGGCTGGCCTTGGGGACATACTGCTGGGCTGGATTAGGCAAGCCTCAGAAGACGGAGGCGTGGAATGGCCAGGCAATGCCATGGTCACAGGCTGGGTTTCAGCTAGGATTTCCCTGGGGCCGTCCCAACCACAAAGTAGCAAATCCTCTCCTAAATCCTCCTATGAAGGGGATTGTCTCCTTCCTTCCTGCTTCCTCTTCTCCTGTTTCCTGTTATGAAGAATGTAGCCCTGCTCAGCCTTATAACCTCATGTGAAACTTGGTATGACTCTGGCAGGTGACAGCCTGGCCACCTGCCAAAGGACATCCTGTGACAGACAACCTCAAGACAGAAAGCATAAACCGAGGAAGACTCTGGTTGCATGCTGCGGATGCCTGCAGCGGCAAATGCCGTTGGATGGTACAGGCTTGAGTCTCCTATTAACAAAGCTTCAACCTTTTATCATTTTTCATTTTGAAAATTTTTGTCATTTTTATGTGCATTGGGTGTGTCTGTGTGAGGGTGTCGGATCCCCTGCAACTGGAGTCACGGTCGTGAGCTGTGAGCTGCCATGTGGGTGCTGGGAATTGAACCTGGGTCGTCTGGAAGAGCTGCCAGTGTTCCTAACCACTGAGCTACCTCTTCAGGCCCTTTCTTCTTTTTTTTAAATCAGAGTAAACCATGTTTTACATCAAACTATTCAAAAATATGTGTCCGTCCCCTTTGAACATTCTTTTGGCTTTTATTTAAGCCAGATAATATACTGATATTGCCATTTCTTGTCCTGCTTTTCATACTTGCATATTTTGTGTCAGAGGGTGTATTTATGTGGGGGAATGCATGTATGTCAGGATGTGTGAGGAGTTCAGAGACAACTTGTGGGAGTCCGCACTGTCCTTCTGCCATGTGGGCCCAGGAATAAAGCTCAGGCCATTGTGATGGGCAGCCATCTTACCTGCCCACATCCATCCATCTCTTTCTTTTAAGTAGAATTTCTTCATTAAAAAATGTTTTTCATACAATATATTTTGATCATGCCCCCAAACTCCATGTCTTTTCTCTCTCCTTCTCTCTTAAAACCAAACCAAACAAAAACAAAAAGCGAAAATAAACAAAACAAAAAGCCCCCCCCCCAAAAAAACCAAACCCATGTGGAGTCTATTTTGTGTTGATCAATCAGTCTGAAGCATGAAGCCTGCCCCGGAGTGTAGTAATTTAGACCCAGTGACATCCCCTTGGAGGAAACTGTTTTTCCCTTTCCCAGCAGGTACCAACGGCAAACAGCTTCTTGGTTAAGGTGGGACTTTGTGTCCACTTCCCCCTTTCAGTGCAGGGGTCTGTCTGGTGTGAACCTGTGTGGGTCTTATGTATGTGCAGTCTCTGTGAGTTCATATAATTAATCCTGCTGTGTGGTGTGGACCTCTGCGGGTCTTACGAATGTGCAGTCTCTGTGAGTTCATTTAATTAATCCTGCTGTCTGGTGTGGACCTGCGCGAGTCTTATGTATGTACAGTCTCTGTGAGTTCATATAATTAGTACTGCTGTGTGCTTGGACGAGCTCCTTGGAGTCATCTATTGGCTGCTGGCTCTGAGAATCTTCCCCAAGCCTTGAGGGGAGGGCTTTGATGAAGGCGTCCCATCTAGGACAGAGTGCGCCAGTATCTCTCACTCTCTGCACGCTGTGCAGTTACGGTCTCTGTGTTGGTTCCCATCTACTGCAAGAAGCAGCCTCTGAGGGCTGAGCGAGACACTGGTGTGAGCTCCAGCCTGGTGAGCTCCCATGCGGTTCTTGATTTTTCTATTTTATCCATTCTCTATTAACGTCTTATTTTTTACATTTTATCTCTTTTAAACCATCTACATCCCCCCACTTCTTACATTAAAATTAATAATTGTTCACTACATACTTTTATTTTTCCTTAATTAACCTTTCCTCTTTTTATTTCACTTGCTTCTTTTCCATGCGCATCCACCTTTTCCAAATACTCTGGGTTTTTGGTTTTGTTTTGCTTTTTTGAGACAGGGTTTGTCTGTGTAGCCCTGGATGTCCTGAAACTTGTTTTGTAGACCAGGCTGGCCTCGAACTCAGAGAGCCGCCTGCCTCTGCTTCCCAAGTGCTGGGATTAAAGGTGTGCGCCACCACCACCCGCCTACTCTGATATCTTTATTATTTCCCAAGTGGAGCGGATACCTGTGCATTTCAGAGTTGAGCCTATTTTACAAAACACTGGGCATCTCCTGCCTGCTTTTCTATGATGGATTGTTCCATGCCTCCTAGGTTCTGTTTTTATTTCTTTTTTATTTTTATTTTGTTGAAACTCTTGTTCTGTTTGTTTCCCAGAAGAGGATTTAAAAACATCTTTTTTCTATCTTCACACTTGATTGAAACTTCAGTGGAGTGTAGAATTCTAGATGGGAAATAATTCTGTCCTTGAACTCTGCTGAGTTTGTCTCCTTGCTTCTGGCACTTACGTTCACAAGTCTGACGGCATCCTGGTTTTCATTTATTTCTGCTTGTGACATGGCTCCCCTGTTTCTGAAGGACTGTGGTTTGAACCTGAAGTGTTAGAGGCTTACATGTGGAACACCTGGCTTCCACTGGTGGGGCTGGTTTGGAAGGGTACAGAACTATCAGGAAGTGGAGGCAAGCAGGTCGAAGTGGGTCAATAGGGGTGGGCTTCTGAAGGTGGTGCCCCGACCCCTGGCTCCAGTCTCTTTCCTGCTCCTGCTCGGCCAGTGACGTGAGCAGACTCTGCCTTCCATTTCCACGCTGTGAACTCTGACACAGCCTCCGCCTGGCCATTCCCACCACGATGGACTGAAACCCCTAGAAGCTATCAGCCGAAACAAAATTCTCCTTGTTCTAAGTCGCTCTGTAAAGACTGTGCCACAGTGACACAAAGTAATTACTGACAAACCACTTTTACTACTCAGTGTTTCTAGATTTTATGCTTAAATTTTTTGAAATTTTATTTTTATTTCATGTGTATGTTTATACCTGTGTAATACGTGTGTGTAGTGCCCATGGAGGCCAGGAGAGAGCAGTGGGTGCCCTGGATTTAGAGTTACAGTCGGTTGTGAGCTGCCGTGTGGGTGCTGGGAACAGAATCTGGGTCTTCTGGAAGAACAGCCAGTGCTCTTAAACACTGAGCCATCTCTCCAGTCCCTTTTCTTAGTTTCAAGGTTCTTCTACCTTAGAACTCTTGCTCATCAGATAATGATTTTGCACAACCTGCTTAAATTTACTTATATAACTAACATTCTAATTTTCTACCTCACCTGTGTCACCTGTGTGCATGCGCATGCACACATGCGTGCACGTGTCTACAGAGGCCAGATATCAACAGCAAGTGTCTTTGCTCTCCACCTCATGTTTTGAGGCAGGGTCTCTTGCTGAGCACTGTGTTCACCAATTGGCTAGAACTGGCCAGTGGAACTGGGTCCTGCCCCCACCCCTTCCCAGCATCGGAGGGCCAGAGGCTTGGCTACCATGCCTGGCTGTTCTCTTGTCTTTTGCAAACTCTGATTTCATATCCAGCCTTTACGTTACATTTCTAAAGTGGTTAGTTATATTTTTATCTTCCGAAATGTTCTCCTTGTCCTCAAGTATGCTGTCACTTTTTAAAACTTCATTCTGAAAACTTTCAAAGAGTGGAACTGTTTCAGCCACTGTCCTTTATAGCGGGGGGGGGGGGGGGGAGGCAGTCCCTGCCTTCAATAAAGACTGTCGCACGCTCGCTAAGTCTCCAGGCTCCCTGCATCCTCCTGGCCTGCAAGCCAGCCTTCCCATCTCCCACACGACTCCATCAGGTGGCAGTGAGAAAGAAAGGACATTCCAAATTCTGTTCTCATTTACAAATATTAAAATTGTTTACTCGGGGCTGGTGCCATGGCTCAGCAGGTAAAAGTGCCTGCACTGCCTAATCACCTGAACTCAATCCCTGGAGACCGCAGACGCAGGGGACAGACTCCTTAGCATTGTCCAGTCACCCCCACTCACTTCATCACACACACATAAGCATACAGCAAATAAATGTATGAAAATACTTAAAAAGCAGCAGAGGAGTATTACAGATCCCCCCCTCATCACACCCCCCCTCCTTTTGAGCTAGGGAATTGTACACAGTTCAGGCTGCCATGTAACTCATGATCCTCCTGCCTTAGCCCTCAAGTGCTGGGATTCACAGGCTCGCACCACCACACAATTTAAAATGATGGATTCAACCCAACAAAGCTTTTTTGGGCCTCCCCACTCCCAGGGACTAATTAATTCTTCAGCGGCTTCTTGCTAAGGGAGATGGCAAGTTACGGCATTCTGGGATACAGCAGAGCTTCCAGCATGGCCTGGTGGGCTGGAGCCCCCTCACTCACTCTATCCCAAGTCCAGAACCATCCCTGCCTGGATATCACTTCCAAAAGCCTGGCAATAGCAGAGCCGTTCAGACAACTCCTTGGATGTGAGGTTTATGCTTACCCTACAGATGGTTCTAGAAATAAACTGGCTCTGAAATTTTGGGCTTCATGGTATGACTAACAGCAAAGTTTATCTAAACCAGTCAGTTCCCATCTCAAAAGGTACTGGATGACTCACACTGGGAGGTCTAAGCATGGGACCACTCGGCAACTGCTCAAGGGCTATATCTTCTGCCCCCAAATGGAAACAAGCCACTAGAATCTGCTTCTAACACTTTAACTCACCCGTGCTTGGAATCAGGAGGCTAGCATCACTGTATCTGATGGCATCAGCCCAAGTGTGGCTTTACAGGAGCGTCATAAGATGTGCGTGTGTGTGTTACGGGTATGTGTGCATGCTCGTATGAGTGTGGGGATACATGTGCCATAGTGTACGGAGGTCAGAAGGCAACCTTTAGGGGTCCATTCTTCTTTTCCATCTTGTTTGGGCCAGAGTCTCGTTACTGCTGTCCTGTGACCTTCCAGGGATTCACCTGCCCATCTTTTAACTCTCCGCAGGAGTTCTGGGGTCACAGGAATTCTTGAGACCCAAACTCGTGTCTTCACGCTTGTCCAGGCATTTTACCCACTGAGCTGCCTCCTTGGCTCCTAATGCTTTTGAGATTGACTTTGTGCCTGTCTTAGTTGGGTTTCTCTTGCTGTGATTGACACCATAACCAAAGGCTCCTCAGGGAGAAGAGAGTTTACTTCACCTTACAGCTTACATTCTATCACGAAGGGAAGTCGGGGCAGGAATTCGAGACAGGAACCTCCCGAGGCCTCTGAGGAACACTGCTTACTGGCTTGCTGCTTATGGCTTACTCATTTTGCTTTCAAGAGTACCCCAAGACCATCTGCCCAGGGGTGGCACTACCCACTGTGAGTTGGGCCCTTCCCCATCAAGCATTAGTTATGAAAACGCCCCAAAGGTCTGCCTACAGGCCAATCTGATGGGTGCAATTCTTCAGTTGAGATTCCCTCTTCCCAGAGATGTCTAGGTTTGTAACAGCTGACTCAAACCAAGCCGCACACTGATGCAATCTGATTTTGACTTACAAACATTAACAAGAAGGAAGAAAGCAATGGTGATCTATCTCATTCAAAGCCAACTTTCAACCCTCCTATTGGCATTAGCCTGGCAAGAATCATCAGGCTGTTTGTCCTGCTGCCACAGTAACACATACAACATGGGAACACACAGATCTCCTTAGACCCACACTGTACGAAACCTAATGCAGCCTGTCCTCCGTCCCTCACAGCCTCTGCCCTGGCAGACACACTGCTCTTCAGAACGGCCAGACCCCCACGTCCCTCTCAGCTCGTCTGCATGGTTACAGCCTGTTATGTAACTGCCACCTTATCGAAGCCCTGGAGTGCAGAACGGCTGTGTATTTCTTAAATTATGCATGGCTTGACCTTCTCCTTGGCAAATACCTAGCGTGTTTACCTCCAGCGCTCCAGGGCTGTGAAGAGCTGTTACCACACCTCCAGTCATCCTGCACAAAGCAGGGACTGATAACTTCCCCACCGGCACCCGCGCAGCAGAGCGCCCTCCGGAGCCTCCTCATTCCTCACAGTGTTTGTGGAATAATCTTAGCAGCAAACCCTCATGGATTGCTTGCTACATACCAAGTGCCATTTCAAGTGCCTTACCTGCGTGGATCTGATAGTTCATCCTGGCCAGGAAGGGACAATTTTTATTTTTATAATATAACTGTGATGATTTTTAATGAGTTTTATTCTCATTTTACAGATGAGGAAAAGGAGGCAGAGGGAGGTTAAATGGGGGCTTTGGGGGGCATAAACTCAGAGTTTACCAGTGCCGTATCCCAGTCACACCACAGGCCTATCTCCTCTAACTGGCCAAGACTGCCTAGACCGGGTCTGGTTGGCCTGGGTGTCCTTGGCTGTAGATTATTGGCAGGCAAGCGCAGGCGTGCGTGCACGTGCGCACACACACACACACACCCCAGACAGATGGAGCCAACAAGAACTCTACTCAGTGTTTGCTAGATTATGCCTGACAGTACGCTGACAAACAGTTTGGTTCCCCGGTGCACTGGAAAGTGGGGAAGACAAGCCAGGAACCAGGAAGACGACTGTGGCCGTCCACACAGGACAGAGAGGCTGAGAGTGTGGTTGTGGCAGGCACCAGGCGCAGCTAGGGGGAGCCACTGAGCCAGAGGTCAGGCTGATCCCAAGACTCAAAGCTGTGACGGTGGGAACTGCAGGGGAAGAACTGATCAATGGGAAAAGCTCCCACACTCTGGGAATTATGGGTAGTTCTTTCGGCTCCTCTGTTTATTTCCTTCTGCGTTTGCTCGTCTGTAGTTTCTCCTGAAGTGAGCAGACAGCACTTTGTGACAGCAAACATAGAATACCCAGGTCAGTTTTTCCTGTGGAAAACCCGCGTGCGAGTCGCCCTCCACCACCCAATCCGGCTCCCCACTCTGCGTACCCCTTTTCTCACTGTGAGGGGTATGCGCACCCACCTCATCCCACCTCCCTCTCTTCTGTAAGAAGCTTCGGTTGAGCATTCTGTTTCCCTTTTGAGACCATTCTTCTGCCCTCCCTCTGGTCAACCTGCCCTTCACAGGAGGACAAGGAAACACCAGAGCCCCACGAGTGAGGGGTCAGTGGACTCACGGAGCCTTCTCTGAGGAGTCGACCATCTTTCCACCCTGGAGCTAACATCTTAGCTCCTGCCTGGCACTCTTCCTCCCCGAAAGGCCAGAGTATATCGGGATCACTCCATAGCTGCCTTTGCGACCTGAGGAACTCCTGCAATGTACGGATTCTAAAGCCCCTCTTGCATCATGCACCTTTGGCCAAAGGACTGGCTTGGATTCATGCTCCAAATTCCAAGTAAGTGTTTCTCTAATTCACTATTCCTAGCATCCTGATGCAAGGGCCAGACATTTCAGTGTTGCTCGTAAGTGTTCTGAATTCTCTTCTCCTTGGACGTTCTGCTGAGCCTGTCTGTTCCCTGCAGCCAGATCCAAGCACCGTTCTCCTTGAGAGAAGGCCTGTCCAGCCACTGTTGGCCTTCCTCACCAGTGTAGTATTTATAGCTGCATGCAGGAGCCACAGCCCAGCTGACCACGCCCATCACGTGTCTCCCCCACTGTCCATCAGATCCACTGGAGACCCCACCACTGGTTTTACTGCTCCCGTTCTCAGCACATGTTCTTCTCCCATTTCACCAAGACACTGGAAGCCATGGGTTATAAACACCCTCATTTCTCCCTCCCTGCAGCTCTGGAGTTCCCCAGCATCTTCATCCCTGTGTCCCTTATGAAGACGAGAGTGTCCTGTCCCTTTAAGGCTGATGTCTGTACTGGAGCCCAGGCCCAAGTCTTCTTCACTCTGTTGATTGCCACTCTTTTCTCAGAGCTTCAAATCCTTCTTCCCTGGCTGTTCCCTAAGACACAACAGAAATGCACGCATGCACACCCCGCGCCTACCACACTCTCCTCTTGTTCCTGCCAAGCTCCTTAGAAAGTTTTGCTATTTTTGTAGGAATGATGCATGCTCATGCAAAACATTTTAAATAATACAGAAGATCGGGAAGAAAATAAGCATCCTCTAACATCCAGCACCCAAAGATAATGTGCCTCAAACAAGTCTCTGTGCATACCGTGCTGTTAACTCGTCAACGCGACACAAGCTGGTGGCATCCGGGAAGAGGGAGCTTCAGTGGAGAAGTGTCCCCATCCCATCGGCCTGGAGGCAAGGCTGTGGGGGCTTTTTGTTGATTAATGATTGGTGTGGACCAGGCAGTGGCGGCATAAGCCTTTATCCCAGTGGAGGTAGGCAGATCTCTGTGACTTTGAGGTTAACCTGGTCTACAGATCAAGTTCCAGGACAGCCAAGGCTACACACGGAAACCCTGTCTTGAAAAACCAAAACAAGCTGGGCAGTGGTGGCACACGCCTTTAATTCCAGCACTCGGGAGGCAAAGACAGGTGGATCTCTGTGAGTTTGAGGCTAGCCTGGTCTATAGAGTGAGTTCCAGGACAGGTCCCAAAACTACGAGAAAAACCAAGACTTACAAACAAACAAAAAAGAAAAGAAAATCAAAATAAACAAACAATGATTGATACGGGAGGGAACGGCCTACTGGGGGCAATGACTCTCCAGGGCAGGTGGTTTTGAGAGTCTAAGAAGCAAAATGAGTGAAGTGGAGAGTCAGCCAGTGAAGAACATTCCTTCATGGCCTTCTTCAACTCCTGCCTTGGTTTCCCTTACTGATGGGAGGTGACCAGGACACGTAAGTCAAATAATTCTTTCTTTCTTCCCCATGTAGCTTTTGGCCATGTGTATTTTATCATAGCAGAAGCTCATACATACACAGTCACATGCAGAGGGACATAAGGTTTAACTCAGCAGAGACCTCAGGGTACCTGGTTGTATATGACCGCAGCTCTGTAGGCCCAGTGGCTCCCTAGCCCTCCAAGCCAATGCTTTACATTCTGAAACTGGGGGAGTCCCGGAGAGTAAATAACATAATTGCTTCCCTGCCCCCACTGATAAGGCTTATCACTCTGTGTCCACTATTTGTGCGTCAAGGAGATTATTTCTGGCAAATGTCATTTTTAAACTATTTTTAGGACATTTTTATTGTGTGTGAGACAGAGGGAGGGAGAGAACACGTGGGTGAGTTGGAGGCCCTGGTGTGCGTGCACAGGTCAGAAGACAATTTGTGGGAGTTGGGTTTCTCCTTCCAACACGTGAGTCCTGGAGACTGAACTCAAGACCAGAGTGGGTGACAAATGCCTTTCCCCGCTGAGCCATCCCACTGACTCCTCTGTCTACTTTTTTTAAATTTTTTTTTCAAATTGTATGTGCATCGGTGTTTTGCTTGCATATAGATCTGTGTGAGGGTACCAGATCCCCCGGAACTAGAGTTACAAATAGTTGTGAGCTGCCATGTGGGTGCTGGGAATTGAACCCAGGTTCTCTGGAAGAGCAGCCAGCGTTATTAACTGCTGAGCCAGCCCTCTAGCTCCTCTGACAGATTAAATCCACTCTCAGCTCATGGTATAGACTGCAAACAGTCTCTGGGTAGGTAGCTCTTAGAACTCTTGTCAATGCACATCCCGAGGGCCATTGCTTCATTTTCATTACCGATATCAAGAATGAAAGATAACCTGGTAGGCATTAAAGATGAGTAACATGGACAACGCATACTCCTCATTTTTATTTTAATTAATTTTAGTTTTTTGAGACAGGGTTTCTCTGTGTAGCCATGGCTGTCTTGGGAGTTGCTCTGTAGACCAGGCTGTCATTGAACTCAAGGAGATCTGTCTGTCTGTGCCTCCCAAGTGCTGTATTCCTCATTCAAGAAAAAAAAAATCTTTTAAAATGTATGTGTCGAGGTATTTTGCCTACAAGTATGTATGTGTGCCAAATGCGTACGTGAAGTGGCCAGAAGAGGTGTCGGGTCCCTGAAACTCGTATTGTTACGAGCTGCCATGCAGGTACTGGGATCCAAACCTGCTCTGTAAGGGCAGCCTCTTAACCCCAAATGACTGTGTAGGTCACTGACTAAACAAACTCTTTACTTCTTTGTTTTCATATCAGGCTGGTCTGGAACTCTGGAGACCTGCCTGCCTTCGCTTCTGGAGTGCTGGGATTAAAGGTATGGGCCATCATGCCCAGCTGCACCACCCATTACTCCAAAAACACAGTCCGAACCAACAAATTACTAGGAAGAGAAAACTTGCTAAAACTGGTATTAAATTAAATCTATACTGAAAACCTTGCTTACAAAGAAACTCCAGGACCCAAGGGCTTTACAAACACACTCTGCAATCTATGAAATAAACCACAGGGGTGGGTAGCTCAGTGAGAGAACCGGGTTTGGTTTTTCAGAAACCAAAACCAACTGTAATGCCAGGTGTGACGGCATGAGACTGCTGCCCCAGCACTCGGGGGGAGGACAGAGGCAGGAGGGCCCTAGGGCTTGCTGGCCAGGTAGTCCAGCCCAGCTGGAAAGTTCCAGCTTCAACGGGAGCCTGCCTCAAAAAACACAAGGAAAAGAGCACTCAAGGAAGACATCTGGCTACCACATGCGCACACACAACATGCATGTGCACCTGGACATATGCACACACATACACGTGGACATACGTACACACATACACGTGAACATGTGTGCATGAAAAACACACAAAAATGCAGTTTAAAAGCAGACAGAAACAGCACTGGCTTCACACAAAGTTTTCCAAAGAATAAAACTCCCAACCATGTTTTCTGAGGCCCAGCGGGATCCATCCTGATATTTCCGACAAGAGGAAGACCCCACGCTGACCTCTTCTGAGCAAGATGGAGGGTCACCAGCATCGGTAAGCATTGCACTGAGTTGTTGCCCACCTTCCACTCAAGTTCACAGACTCCCTGAAGTCTGGGCCCCTGGGCTTCTTGGGGAACCTGCGGGCTCTGGCTTGAAAATTCCTGCCCTAAAGAAACAGGGCTAGAGGTAACCTGGACCACCAGGGAACCAGAGCCCTTGTCCAAACAGAAAACCCATCCTGTTAGTCATAACGGGCTTCCGTGCTATGGACAGTAAGGGTCTTCAAACAGGAATTTTTGTTTTGTTTTGGTTTTTGTTTTGGCTGAATTGCTCTTAAGATAGTGGTTCTCAACTTAGGGGTCACGACCTCCTCACAGGTTGTATATCAGATATCCCTCATAGCAGATATTTACATTATGATTCATAACAGTAACAAAAACTACAGTAAGGAAGTAGCAATGAAATAACTTATGGTTGAGGATCACCACAACATGAGGAACTCAAGGTTTAGGAAGCATTAGGAAGTTGAGAAACGCTGTTTCAAGTGGACTTGTCTTGACTTTTTATTTCACAGATGTCTTTGTTCTCTCTCTAAAATAATGTTTGTCTTCTTTAATATAAAGAACTTGACTGAACAGTTCAAGTCCTTTATTCCTAAAATAAACCCCTGGGGTAACAGAGTGGAACCAGCACATTAGGCAATCTACCCTCTGGTGACATGCTCAGACCAGACTGCACATTCGAAAACAGGACATTCAAGACATTTTTTGTAGCTGGTGCTTGACACAAAGTCAAGCTACTGAGCAAACCCTTACAACATCCTTTGGAAGGTCACCTGAAGAAAACCAAGACTGAGGGTTGATGTGGCCCACTGCACAGCCCGGGACAGCTGCATTAGCACCAAGCTCAACTCCCTGAGGGAAAGCTCATCCTAAACTGCCCACAATCTTCTTGAACACTCCCCTTTCGGGAGAAGAACCAACTAAATGCAATGATCGCATCTTCCCCACTTTGTGGAATTCATGTCCTTATACAGAGGTAAAGTCTTTAAAAATTGATGCTAATCTTCAACTAGAGTCCAAGATTAATCTTTTTTCATTATGAAAAATTTAAACCTATGAGAAATACAGGGAATAAATTTAGCAAACACATATTGGACCTATGTATCCAACTACCCATCTCTAGAGAATTTTAGTGCTTTGTTATATTTGTCTTTAAAAAGCCGTCGTTAAGAAAACATTACAGAGGGCTGGAGCGATGGCTCAGTGGGTGATGAGCTTGCTGTGCAGGCTCCAATCCCTTAAACACTCACAAAGGCAGGCGGGACAGCTCATACATGCAATCCCAGCATGCCTAGAGCGAGACGAGAGGTGGAGACAGAATATCAGGCCAGCGACAGTGGCCCAGCCAAGGTGGGCATCAAGGAACAATATCTGCTGTCCTCTGATCTCTGCATATGCTCTGGGGCACACCCTCACTCACATGCATAAACACATATGCATGTACATATGTACGCACATCGCAGACAATAAAATATTTTGTACTGCTAACACTGAGAGTCTCATGCATTCCTTTGTTTATCTCATTAAGCATGCCTCAATGTATTTATTTAGAATTTTGCTTTTCTATGATTTCTTCCAACCAGATCTCAGCCCTGCTTCTCCAAAGAGAAGCCAGTGGGCTTGAGACATGATCTTTTATTTTTATAATAAGATTATAAAAATAAATTCACCTCAGACAATGCCAGCACTGAAATAGAGATATCCTACATTAAATCATGAGCAGGTGGGGTCTCTGGTGTGCCTCAGTAGGAGAGTTCCACATGGAATTGAGTATTTCCTGGCCATCCAGATGTCTACAAGGCACTGAACCCTTTTAATACAGCTGGGTTCTGTGGTTTCCAGAAAAGAACTCTGACCAATACAACGGGACTTGACTGCCTTTAAGAGCCTCCTTGGCGTGTTGTTTCCCTACTGAGAACATCCCTCCCAGGTGCAGGGTATACGCCTGTAATCCTACTACTTGGGAGGAAGAGGCAGGTGGATCTTTGTGAGTTCAAGGCCAGCCTGGTCTATACAATGACTTCAAGGATAGCCAAAGATAAATAGTGAGACCCTGGCTCAACAAAAACAACAACAAAAAGAGAACACCCCAAACTTCCTCTTTTATTTAATGATATACCTAGAAACCATGTGGCTGGAACAAATGAAGGCTAGGGAATCATTTCTTCAGTGGGTTTAGAAATTAACGGTAGGGTCTGAAGAGATGGCCCAGTGGTTAAAAGCGTTGACTGCTGCTTCAGAGAACCAGGGTTCAATTCCAGGTAATCACAGGGCAGCTCATAACTGTCTGTAATTCCAGTTCCAGGGGACCTGACACCCATGGCAAAACACAAATGCACACAGAAATCAATGGTATTGGATTTTTCTGTGTGTGGGGTGTGTGTGTATGTTGCATGCCTGTACATGCATGTAAAGACCAGAAGTTGACTTTAGGTATCTTTCTTAATTGCCCTCTACCTTGTTTTATGAGACAGCGTCTCTTAATGATCTGAGTGCTGGCCAGTTTGGCTATACCAGCTGGGGAAGCCCCAAGGCTTTTCCTGTCTCTGCCTCACCAGGAAGGTATATACAGTTAAGCCTGGCTATGTACATGGTTCTGGGGATAGAACGCAGGTCTTAATACTTGTATGGCAAGCATCATACCAGCTGAGCC
The DNA here is from genome assembly GCF_982192425.1 of Myodes glareolus. Taxonomy (NCBI): domain Eukaryota; kingdom Metazoa; phylum Chordata; class Mammalia; order Rodentia; family Cricetidae; genus Myodes; species Myodes glareolus. Next base: position 5,423,963 of record NC_142029.1, read on the forward strand.
ATTTCTCCAGCCCCAGGAGTCTTGACTTTTATGAAAAATTTCAGTGTCTCTCACTTCTGGCATTTATGGTTTGTAAGCTAACTTGAAGAGTGTCAAGAGACAGCAGCAAGAATCAAGGAAACAGTTCATTACACAGATAACAGACAGAAGAAACCACATCCTAGGAGAATGCTCTGTCATTTTGGGTGAGCCAAAGAACGCATCCCATTAAAAACGCTGCCTGTGGCAGGAGCTAAGGAGAGGCATCTTCAAAGAAGGGTAGCTGCTGTCTTTCAAGACATAAGTTGGAAGGGCTTGTAGTAGTTCCCAAGCATTTTTCAAGTTTCCTTTCAACATCAGGGCCCGACAGACGAGGATTAAGTCCTGGCTTTCCAATCAGGTAGGTGCACAGCTACATCAGAGTTACTTAACTCCTCTGAGACTTGGTTTCCTCTGCCACATGGTGGGCGCTATTGACCTTCTAAAGTAGCATGAAATAAGACACACGTGTAGTGAGCTTAACACATGTCAATGGTGAAGTCAGAGCATCCATGGCTCTTTGTACATCCAATCCCTAGAGCACTATGATCAAGCACAGTAAATAGCCAAATAAAATGGCCTGAACCAGAGAGATGGCTCAATGAGTAAAGGCATTTGCCACTAAACCTGATGATATGAGTTGATCCTTGGGACCCTCATGGTAGAGAGACCAATGCCTGCAGGCTGTTCTCTGACTTCTACACATGCACGCTCACACACACACACACACACACACACACACACACACATAATATAACAATTTTTTTTCAAATAAAATAGCTAGGTGTATTGGCATGTGCATTCTGGAACCTGTTGGGGCTGAACAGGTCAGAACATTGCTCAACAAATATTTACCGAGTAAGCAATCAGAGATAACAATAGTGATTAATCTAGGATGTGTTTGCTAAATGTTTATGTTTGGCAAATGCCTTTCACGTGTCACAAATTCTCATAATAACTCTATATGGTGTTTACCACTCGCTATGAAATGAAGGCTCAAAGACATTCAACACCTGGGGCTGAGGAGATAGCTCAGTTGGTAAAATGACTTGAGTTTGATCCCCAGAATCCATGTTTGTTTGTTTGTTTGTTTTTTTAAAAAAGAGTCCAGTTTGATGGTGTACACTTGAAATCCCATTGCTGGGGATGTGGGGACAGGTGGGTTGCTGGCTATTAGTCCAGCCTATTTAATAAGGTCAGTGGTAGATACTATCTCAATAAACCAAGGTGGATGACTCTCCCTTCAGGAACCTCCCTTCCTTATGGGTGACTGTTTTCTTCTGCACAGCTCTTTCCTAATCCTTACACTTAAGCCTATCTTAAAATATCTTTAAGAGCTGGGCATAGTTGCCCACGAATTTAATCCCAGCATTCCGGAGGCAGAGGAAGGAGGATCTCTCTAAATTTGAGGCCAACCTGGTCTACAGAATGAGTTCCAGGACAGCCAGGGCTACACAGAGAAACCCTCTCAAACAACCAAAATACTTTACTTTAAGAAAATAAATATTCCTCAACCCACACCATATATTTTACCTAAAACAGTTTAAAAATGGAATGATGTAAATTGCTTTTATCTTCCTCCCCTCTCCAAAAAACTTAGGAGAAAGTCTTTGTTTTTGTTTTAAGACAGGATTTCTCTGTAGCTTTGGTGCTTGTCCTGGAACTTGCTCTTGTAGACCAGGCTGGCCTTGAATTCACAGGGATCTGAGCGCCTCTGACTCCTGAGTGCTGGGATTAAAGGCGTGCACCACCATTGCCTAGAGAGAAAGTCTTTGTAATAGTGAGGTCATCATGACACAGTAGCCATGATTCAAGCTAGACTTGATCCAAATTAGAAGTCCCCACTCTGGAGCGGCACCAGCAGCACTCACAGCTGTGAGGACCAAAAAAACCCAGAAAAGCCAGTCCTGGTGGTGTATGCTGTAACCTCAGAACTCTGGGAGATGGGGACAGGAGGACCCAGAGGAGTTCAAGGCCTCTGTCCCAACCCTCCCTGACTCCAAGCAAGCAAGCAAGCAAGCAAGCACAGCAAACAAAACCCAGAAAAAGAACAAGCGTGCTCAGAAGACGCTGGATCCTTGTGCTGTCAGGGTGCCTGGAAAAGCAGCATGGTGGGGCTTCAGAACAAGCCCAGCAGAACTGCCAGATGGTCTAGCAATTCTACACGTAAGCATAAACCCTGAACCTCAAAGCGAGAAGTCAAAATGTTTGTACCCTAAGGTTTATAGCAGCATTCATGAAAGCTAAACCACAGAAGCAACCAAAGCGCCCACGAACAGGGAAAAGCAAAGAAGCCAGATACAGACAAGAGAATGCTATCATCCAACTTTAAAATTAAAGATGGACAATAATCACGACTTCCTTCTGACATAACACTGTCTGTCGGGAGGAAATTCTGACATATACATCATGGATGGAGCCCAAAGGTGTTCTGCTAAAGTGTTGTAAACCAGTTCCCAAAAGATAAAAGGAAGGGTGGAAAATCAAAGAACAAAGAAAGAAGGCAGTACGGTGGTTGCTAGGGGACATGGAGAGAGGGGAAATACCGATTTACCATTTAACCGATATGAACAGTTTTACAACATTAATGTATTATGGGGCTGGACGGAGTAGCGGCTGCACAACAGTAGGGATGTGTTTGGTACCCATGAAAGGTATACTTTAAGATGGTAAAATTTTACATTATGTATTTTTCTAACATAAAAGATTTATGTTAATTTTATGTGTATGGGCGTTTCACCGGCATGTGTGTCTGTGCAACATGCGTATACAGTGCCCACAGAGGCCAGAAGAGGACATCTCATCTACTGGACCTAAGCCCGGGTCTTCTGTAACAGCAGCAAGAACTCTTAGCTGCTGAGCTATTGCTCCAGCTGGTGTGTGTGTGTGTGTGTGTGTGTGTGTGTGTGTGTGTGTGTTTCTTTAACCACATGTACTCCCCTGGGAGAAAGGAAGACATGGCTGGGCTGTCGGAGGTAGGATGGGGGTTAGCATGTGATGTGCAAGGGCCTGGATTATTCCCCAGCACTGCATTCTCTGGGAGAAAATATTCGCAGAACTCATAGAAAACAAAGTATGTGACTCTCAATTTATATTTAAAAGACATCAATGATAAGAAATCAAACAACCTAGTTGAAAAATTTAAAATTAAAGTAAGACTTTCGGCATCATCGGGACTTCAGGCTTGGGACAGCAGTGTGTGTTTAACAAGTGCGAAGCCTGGGGTTCTGTCTCCAGAGCCAACACAAACAAAATACCAAAAGGCCCAGCTTGATAAGATGCCATTAGCCACTCGAAAGAAATGACAATCTCAAAGGCAGATAAGCAGCCTATCAACAGGGACTGTCATTGGCTTGGAATCAAAACGGAACTGCCAGGGAGAATATCTTGGGCCCAGTGGAAGCATTTTATCTTGATAGAGATGGTTTCACGGTTGTCTTTGTCAAGGCTCACACAGCTTTGTAAACGTGTATTTTTACTCTCTGTAAATTTACCTTGACACATATATTAAATGTCAAATCAATCAAGGCAATCGAGTGTGACAAGTACAGGCCTATACTTGGAAGCTGAATACTTGGGAGGCTGAAGCAGAAAAGCGAGCTCCAGGCCAACCTGGACTAGACAGGGAGGCCCTGCTTCAAAGAAGAACAAAAGCAAAGCCCAGAAATCACTCAGGGAAGAAGTCAGCCTACAGTGCTAGGGCCTCCCATGGAGTAGAAAAACTAATTCTCGGGCTGGGGAGGCGGTTAGCTCAGTCAGTAAAGGTTTGGAGGCACCAGGACTGCAGTGTGACCCCCACCACCCACAAAGAACTGGGCAAAACAGCAGGGCTTGTCATCTCAGGAGGGAAGGTGAAGACAGGGATATCTCTGGGGCTGTCTCAAAATGCAAGGTGGCTAGGACCTGAGGAAGCAAACCTAAGGGTGACCTCTGGTCTCCACCTGCATTCGCACACACGTGTATATGCTGTATATGCTCACATATGTGTGTATATGCACACATATGAACATACCTGCACACATACATACATGAATACACCCCCACACACACCCAGTTGCTGGTGCTTATACATTAAACAAAGTTAACAACAATACAGATTTTAGAATTGCTTGATGACTGTCATTAAATATAGTACTGTAAACAAAACGTAAGTGGATATATTCTATTTCCTGAAGAAGGGGAAAGAAAATACTGCCTTGACTGAGGTCTTTGGACTTAGAGTCAATGGTTTCTGTCTGGGGCTTCAGCAAGTTCAACACAGAACAAACAGCCAAGCAAGAAAAGCGAATCTGGCTTGGAATACATTAAGTACAATCTGGAGGCTATACTCTTTCTTCCTGGCCCTACGAGGCTACATTTATCAGGCCATGTTGACAAGGTAAAGCAGTTTGTTCTTCAGGATGCTGGAACATCGCCCTGCGGTCTTTGGTTACGTACTAATTTTGAAAAGCAAGAATAGCTCCAGCCATCAAATGCTCAGCCACTTTGCTTCAATTTTTAAAGCGCTCTACAGTACAAGGACTTGGGAACATTCTGGCAAACAGCCTTAATACAAATTATAATTACAAAGAAACCTTTCAGTTTTTGATTTGACACAGCTCCTCAGAACCAACAGGCACTGTTGCGTAATCCTAGGCACCATAAAGGCGGGTTTTGATTGGGTTCTGGTTCAGGGGGATTATACCATCCGTGTTTGCAGCTGTGATTCACACATCAATGTCCACATTGCAACCTGCAGCTTCCAGGGGCTCCAGAGCCTTTGCTGTGCTGCACGTTGCTAGCACAGAGCTGGGAAGACAAGCACTCGCCTAGCTTCATGTCAAATCACTTATGTATTCCCATCTTTTTATACTGAAGGAGAGGAAAGATGTATTTAAAGGTAAGGAGAAAAGTGTGTGCATATGTGTGTGGGAGGCTCACGTGTGTGCACGTGTGTGGAGGCTGACGTTGGTAGCATCCTTGACTGCCTCTACCTTACTCACGGAGGCAGGGTCTCTCAGGCAGTCTGGCCGGACAGCTTGTTCTTGGGATCCTGTCTCCACCTTTAGATTGCTGGGATTAGAGGCAAGTCACCACTCCCATTTGGCAGTGACATGGGTTCTGGGGAGTAGGACTTTGGCCCTCGAGTTTATAGAGCAAATAGTTTTTCTACTGAGTCCATCTTCTCAGCCCAACAAAAGGGATTTTTAAATCCCCCCCACAACATACACCCATGCCCCACTCTCAACTTTAAATATCTGACGAGTAAGGATGTAAGACATGGAAAATAAGTTCTAAGGTGTACATTATAATTTCACTATTACCCAAGAGGATCCATCGCCCTTTACAGACCTCTGGCCTGGATACTGTATCTCCTCTGGAGCAGTGGTGGAGGGATATTTACATGTACTGTGTTTACATATGTGTGCAGACTCACTTGTGGCCAGTTCTCTCCCATTCTCTGCCACTTACCCGCTGGAAGATCCAGTGACCGTCAGCCCCTTTTCACATGACCATTCCTGCATTGCCAGCCTGCCCCTTCCACAGGACAAAAAGGGGAAAAGCCCTTTGGTTGAAAATTAAAATCTAAGGTGTGAGGTCTCTTCTGAGATCCCCCGTCCTGACGTCTCAAATGGTGGTGGTGGGGAGGGAGGTGGCGGGGGTGCTGTAGGAAATCCTTAAAAGTTACCCGCCCACTTGGGCATGGCCTCTTATACTATATATGCTGATGTAAAGTGCACGGTCCCTCTCTCTTTATGCTGCAGGATTCGGTGGCTGTTCCCCGTTCGAGCAGCCTCTATTATATTTGATTCTGAGCTAGTGTGGGATTTCTTTTTAGCATCCTTCTTGGGGGGGGGGAGTTCTCCATCAGGGGGGTGCTCTGGCAAATCATCCTGAGGCAAGTCTCTGGAGACTACAGGCCCACTTCCCAGGCAGTCTGAGCCAAAAGCAGACTTTCGCAGTCTCTCTCTGATGACCATGTGCACTAAATCCAGACCCACTATTCTGTGTTTACCCCGAAAAGGCATTTCTATTTGATTAAATGGAGAGTTCCTTAACTGAGAAATAAAATTAAAGATGCGAAGCTGAACATTCTCACTAACCACCAGAACAGCAGCTAAAAAACACACTTCATATTAGGAAAGTGGGGGAACTTGGAGTTTAATATTTTTGTGTGAAGGTCAAAGCTTATAAATTAACCCTTTCAAGGCCAGTCAAATTACTGGTGTCCCGGTAGTCCTACTGATCTATATCTGATTTTAGACTTAACTCATTCTTATCTTTTTCTCTTTGTTCTGTTTTCTGTTTTCATGGACAGTGTCTAACTTTTATCCTGGCAGACTTAGAACCTGCTATGTAGACCAGGTTGGCCTCAAACTCACAGAAATCTGCCTGCCACTGTCTCCCAAGTGGGATTAAAGCATGTGCCACCACACCCAGCTAAGAATTTTTAAGATATTAGAAGCACTAAGAGAATTTGACTTTTTACATTGTTCACTAGCATAATGTTGAAATAAATCTTTATTTTTAAAAAAGCGTAAGTATTTGGGACTGAAGACATAAATTAAAAATAAACAAGTCTTTAAAATGTATATATAGATTTCTTACACTTATTTATTTCCAGGGTGGGCGCCCAGCAGAGCACACGTGTGGAGGTCAGGGACAACTTCCAGAATCTGGTTCTCTCCCTTCCACTATGTGTGTCCTGGGGATCAAACTCGGCTTGTCAGGCACTGGGTGGACAGCGTCTTTATATACTGAGCCCTCTCGCCCACCCTTGAAATGAACCTCAAAAGGACAACTTTTCCCACTCCGGTCTTTAAAGTATCTAATTTGGCTGGTCATGTGTGCCTGTCACCTTGGCGCTGAGGTGTGAGAACGGAAGCTCAAAGCCAACTTGGTGGCAGGGAGTGACACCCTGTGTCAAAACCATTACATAAATCAGTACTTAATTTGGCTGAGATTAAATATTAATTGAGGGACTTCCAGGAAGACGGAGTAGATGCACTGACTTCCTCTCCTTCCCACTAAACACAATTAACCCTCTGGACTTTATTAGGGACAAACAGGCCAATCTTGGAAAGCAGAGAGAAGGCAAATCAGGTAGCGACCATGAGGTCTGAAGAACAATATGGCGATTTCCCTGGGGACCCTGTCTGCCTCACAAATCCAAGACCCACTGCTCGAGAAGTTTCAGATGAAAGACAAAAAGCGTAGCTACAGATGAGAGTCCCAGAAAAGCTTTTCTTTGCAACCCAGAGGCCATATGACGAAAGGAAAATCTGGCAAAACCAAAATACTCCAGATAATAATCACCACTTTGCAACCAGACACCACACACGCACGTAGGTACGTACACACATGCACATGTATGTACACACACGTACGTACACACACACACGTACACACACACACACACACACACGCACGCACGCACGCACACGCACGCCCTTGTGAACCTGCCCCATAAATACCAGTAAATAGCTGAGGCTACTAACCAAGACCTCTACTCTCATCAGGAGCAGTGATCTCAGTCACTAGCCCTGATGGCGACAAAGAAGGCCATGTACGGAGCAGGGCTGGTGATGAACCCAGAGATGTGAGTGGTAACCACGTGGGCAGTGGGGCCTTTCACCCTGACTCAGTAGGAAGACGCTTCCCCTTACACTAGGACGGTATGACCGAAGGTGTGGGAAGAGCCAAGGCTTTCCACACCCATCGAGACAATGAGGCCAGTCCTCTGTAACACTGAACTCCCCCCTTCTCGGCCCAGCAGCCATCAGAGGAACCCAGTGGAGACCGGGATCAAGGCAGGGCTCCCCTTTCTCGCTAGAGCCAAGTGGGAGTACCCGGACTAAGATGGAAGGCTTAACCAGGACCCAGAGTCTTCTCACAACATGAAGATCTCCAGATTTTGACTGTAATTCCCTTGTTATATTGAAACCCAGGACACCTCAAACTGAACGAAAAAGAGCAATCAGCAGATGGGAACGCCATGACAACAGAGAAGGTAGGCTTACTTGACAAAGACTTCAAAGCGGCCATGATAACAACGCCTCAACAAGTAACTGAAGCACGCTGGAAACAGGGGGTAGAGAGCCTTAGCAATGAAGAAATTATACAGAAGAAACAGAAACTTAGAATGAAAGGGCCCATGGCTGGGACCTGGGAGATGGCTCACTGGGTCGAGCCCTTTCCCCACTAGTGTGAGGACCAGGGTTCAGATTCCTCAGCAGCCAACTAAATTCTTGGTGGGCATGGTGATGTATTTGTGATCCCAGCGCACAGAGGGTGAAGATGGCAAGCTAGATTAGAAAAGTTAGTGAGCCGTGGGTTCAAGTGAGAGACCCTGCCTCTGGATGTAAGTGGAGGACAGGTGCACACACCACGCCACGCCCATGAAAGAAGCGTGAGGAAAACATCCCAGTGGGTAGCTTCTACATCAGAGCTTGAAGGGAGAAAACCAGAAACTACCCAGTTTGAACAAGAGGAGATTGAAAGGAAAAAAATCACCAGAACAGCACTGACTCACCTTCAGGACTACAGTAACAAAAGGGACCGTGGAGGTTGGAGAGGCGGCTCAGTACTTAAAACTTGCTGCTCTCGCAGAGGACCCAGGTTCCGTTTCCGGCAGCCACATAGTGGCTCACAATACTCTACACCTCCAGTTCCAGAGGGTCCTGTGCCCCCTGGCCCCCACAGGCACCAGATACATTTGTGATGCGCACATATATACACACACAGGCAAAACATCCATACACATAAAATAAAAATAACTGAGTCTTAATTTTAAAAAAATGGTGTCACTGGCATCTCAGGGGATAAGAATGGGTAGGGCTGAAAAGGACTCAGGGAAACAATGGCTGAAAACTTCCCAAATTTGGCCGGAGACATAACCCCAAGAAGCAAAATGAACTGGCAATAAACAAATCAAAGAAATCCATGCCAAGATGCATCATAATTAAACTAATGAAAACTAACGATCATACAGCCTCTTTGGAAAACAGCACAGCTGTTTCCTTTACAATTAAACCCAATATGCTTAGCACAACAATCTCATATGGGTTTTGACCCAAATGAATTGAAAACTCATCTCTACCAAAGACGTGGACACAGTTGCTCAGAGCGACCTTGCTGTCCCTCCACGAGTGAACGATGACTAAACTGTTGCACATCTACAGAGCACGGCGTTACTCAACACCAAAAACAAGAGGGTCTGAGGGGATGCGGAAGGGAGCGTTGTCGGAAAGTGTTGACTGTGAAGGCACAAGACCTGAGCTGACCCAGATTAAAGAGCAGGGCACGGCGCCACACACTGTGCAGACATGAAGACCTGAGCTGATTGTCAGAACCCAGATTAAAGGGCAGGCATGAAGATCTGAGTTCCAGCAACAGAACCCAGATTAAAGAGCAGGGCATGGTGCCACACACTGTGCAGACGTGAAGACCTGAGCTGACCCAGATTAAAGGGCAGGGCATGGCGCCACACACTGTGAGGCACAAAGACCCGAGTTGATCATCAGAACCCAGATTGAAGGGCAGAGCATGGTGCCACTCACTTGTACGCCCAGCACTGGACAGGCAGAGAGGGGCAGATTCCTTGGATTCAGTGGCCATTGACTAGCCTAATTGGTGAGCTCCAGGCCAATAAAAGACCCTGTCTCAAAAAACAAAGGGAACAGCTCCTGAAGACACATGATGCTGACTTCTGGTCATCGGCACACATGTACACCCATACACACGCGCGCGCGCGCACACACACACACACACACACACACACACACAGAGAGAGAGAGAGAGAGAGAGAGAGAGAGAGAGAGAGAGAGAGAGAGAGAATTACAAATAAAATAAATCTTTAAAAAAGAATTCCTCTGTGGGTGTGCGTGTCCCCAGCCTGGTCTACAAGAGATAGTTACAGGACAGCCAGGGCTGTTATACAGAGAAACCCTGTCTCAAAAAAAACACACACACAAACACACACACAAAACATAAAAAAGAAGAAGGAGGAGGAAAAGGAAGAGGCAGAAGAGGAAGAAGAAGAAGGAGAGGAAGAGGAAGAAAAAGGAGGAGGAGGCAAACCTATGGACGCACTAGAAAGCATCAGCAGTTGCCAGAGGTTGGGGGTTGGGAAGGATGGGTGAATACAGGAGGATTTTAGGGCTGTGAAATCATCCTGCTAGATGCTGTAACGGTGGACACATATCACTGCGTCTTTATCTAAACTCATAAAGCGGACAATGGCGACAGTGAGCCCTAATGTGTACTTCTTGTGCTGGGCGATAATGCTGAGCGGACGCAGGGTCATAAAACTGTAATCACAGCTCGGCTCTGGATGCTGACAGTGGGGGAGGATGCCCCATACTTGGCGCCGGGGGCTGTGTCGAGCTTTCTGCTCGATTTGACCATGAACCCCATGCTCTTCTGAACATTAAAGTTCACTTAACAATCGCAGGGAACTGAATGAAAGTGGAAATGTCAAAATGCGTGGGGATTGCTACCGCAGTGCTCAGACGTGCGCGGCACTAAACGCATTTACCAGGAAGGCCAAAGGGCACCTGGGTCTCAGAACTCTCCAACTCAAATCAAATCAAGCAGCAGAAAGAAATGAGAAAACTGAACACACACACACACACACAAGAGAAGCAGAAAAAAAAAAAAAACCATGAACAGTCTAAGGAAACTGAGATACCCTTAACAAGACTGACAGGAAATAATAATACGGGGTCACAAATGACCACTGTCCTCATTGCTGTTCGTTCTGTTTACATCTGGAAGATGGCAAGGGAATTAGTATGACGAAGGCCCATTTGTCAGCAGAAATGAAACGTATTGAACCTCAAGCAACCCGCTCTATCGCAAGTCTTCCCGTATGGAGGAGATATTTAAACAGCTCTGCCACTACTGGAAAACAATCGAATCTGGAGATTTAAAAACTGCCCCAAAGAAATTTCCAGGCCCAGATGATTTCAGTGGAAAATTAACATGCTAATTCCACACAATTGGTTCCAGAACACAGGACAGACAGAGCGCTCCCTGACATATTTCATGAGGCTGATGTCAGGAAAAGTCAACATAAGTGAAAAGAAACAGCGAAACTGTAGACAGTGTCGCAGATAGTTTATCAACGCTGAGAAAAGACTCATGCAACAGAAGCAGTTTATTCAAGGATATCAGGCTGGGTTTAGATTCGAAAGTCAACATGTACTGTCATATCAGTTAGCATGACTGTCCTCACTTATGCAGGCAAAGCCTATGGAAAACTTCAATATCAAAACTCAGAAAACCCAGGACAGAGGGAACTTCAACCCAATGAGTTAAAACTCTAACAACTGGGCCAGGCGGTAGTGGCTCACACCTTTAATTCTGGTACTCAGGATTAAATCAGGGACCTCTGTGAGTTTGAGGCCAGCCTGGTCTACACAGCAAGTTCCAGGACAGCCAGGGCTACACAGAGAAACTCTGTCTCGAAACAAGCAAACAAACAACAAAACAAACTATATACTATAGTTACTGCAGAAAGACTGTTGGTTCTGGGAGCTGGGAGCTGTCCTGGTTTAGAGGGGAAGCGTCCCAACAGTCTTGAACACTTTGTCCTTAGCTGGTGAAGCTGTTTCGGGAGGGTTTGAATGGTACAGATTGGCTGGAAGAAAGTACATGACTGGGAGTGGGTTTTGATGTATGAAGTCACACGCCTATTTCCGGTTGGCTCTCTCCCTGCACGTGGCTGAAGATGTGAGCTCTCAGCTTTCTAGTCCTCCGTCATGCCTGCTGCTTGCTTGCCCTCTGGTCTGTCCCCACCATGAGGGACTCTTATCCCGCTGGAACCATTAAGCCCAAATAAACCCTTTCTTCTGTGAGTTGCCTAACTCATGGTTTTATCACAACAGAAAAGTAACCAAGATAGGAGCAAGCAAAGGCATCCATCCATCCTCACCAGTAGCTTAATTTACTGTTCCATGTTCTCGTCAGTGTGATAAAGCAAGAAAAAATGAATAAAAGACAAACAGCCCCAACGAAGAAAAACAAACATTCTTATTTGACAAGATTGCTTACATCAAAACTTGCAGGAATCCACAGAAAGGCTCACAGCAAATCAGTGAGCTCAACAACAAGTACACAGGATAAGTATACAACAGCAACTATATGTCTGTATGCTAACATGGAACACATGAACATCCACATCAAAACTTCCAAGTGCTTTAAGAAGAGTGCACAGAGCAGCATTAATAGGATTTGCTTACTAAAATGTAGACAGAGACTGCTCGGTTTCCTGGCCTCCCAGACCCAAATAATCACACAGAAGCTATATTAATTACAACACTGTTTGACTTATTAGCTCAGGCCTCTTATTAACTAACTCTTACATCTTAAATTAACCCATTTCTAACCAGGTAAGGTTCTGACGCATCCTTCTCTTTCAGCAGCTATATGGCCTCTCTTTGACTCTGCCTTCTCTCTTTCCATATCTCTTCCAGCCTGGCTATATTCTGCCCTGCCATAGGCCAAAGCAGCTTTATTCATTAACCAATAAGAACAACACATATACAGAAGGACATCCCACATTACTGAGAATCACACAACCCTGATTCGAGTCAACCTATGCCTGGCTTTTTACCTGGGTTCTGGGGATTGAGGCTCAGACTCTCACGCTTGGGGAGTTATTCTGAACAGCTGGGCCACCTTCACAGACCCTGTTCTTCATCTGAGCTTGTTTAAAATCTGTGGTGTGGGTCTGTTTCTGAGTTCTGTGTCTTACTCCACTGTTTCTGAGCCTGCATCATTCAATCTTAAGTACAATGTGTGGCAACTCCCTGCCTTTGGGAATGTGATGGCTGGGGCTAGGGAGATAGAGTGCTTGGTGGGGAAAGTACTTTCTGTACAAGTATGAGGACCAAGTTCAAAACCCCAGCACCCCTTAAAAAGCCAGATGTGGCTGCACAAGTCTGCAACCCTAGTGCTGTGTGCAACAGGGCCACAAGGGTAGCGGGGACTTGGTCACTAGGCTGGTTCAGTGAGAGACCCAGTCTCCAGGGAATGAGGCAGACAGTGACAGCGCAGGGCATACCATATACATAAATGTAATAAAATAATTTTTAAAAATGACAACATGAAATACTCGAGAGGCTTTAGAGAAAAAGATGCCTTCTACTTGTTATTAAGAAAGCGAAATGGTATGTTTACTCAAGGAAACAGTAGTTTAGTTTAAATAAAAAACTGTGACTAAACTTGTGACCAACACATGACCCAGGAACTGTACTTACATTAAAATGTTCATACGTGTATACAGCAACTTTATTCAAAATACCCCAAATGTAGAAATAACCCAGATTCTCTTCAGAGGATGAACAATCAGACTGCAGGCTGGTTCACACCGCTGAATAATACACAGCAAGGGAAAAGAAAAGCCCAAATATTGCATGAGCAACCACCAAGTGACTCCGTGGAGAATCACACTGGAGGAAAAGAGCAAACTGAAAAGACCACATTCTGTCCAATCGCACCGAGCCAACATTTCTGAAATGGCAAAACTTTGTAAACAGAAAACAGAGTAGGGGTTGCCGGAGTGCTAAGGAGGCGAGCTGGGAAGGAGGGAAAAGGCTGTCTCCCGGTAATGTAACTTCTGCCTCGATAAGGTCATTCTCAACATCCTTGCTGGGAAGCCATTCAAAGTCTTGAAAATATTAACACTGAGGGGATCAGGGCAGAGGAGACAGAGGATCTCAATGGCCCTTCCCCTCCCTTCTTTCCTCTTCGAAGGGTCTTGCCACAGGTTAGCCTGGAATCTGTGACCTGGAATCTGGGATCTGTGAGTCAGTCTCAGGAGTTCCGGCTACAGAGGTATGCACACTACACCTGGCTCTGTGTGATTTCTTGTAACAACATATGATCTACAGTTATGCCTAAATAAAAGTGTAAGCTGGGCATCGGGAATTTAAGTCTGGTGAGGAGCGCACACCTATAATCCCAGCACTGGGACACAGAGGCAGGGGATGGCTGAGCTTGTGGCCAGCCTGATCTACACAGACAGGGCTACATGGGAAACCCTGTCAACAACAACAACAGCAGCAACCATGACAAAAAGTTTAATTTTAAAAACTGAATTAGCCGGGCAGTGGTAGCGCACACCTTTAATCCCAGCACTAGGGAGGCAGAGGCAGGCAGATCTCTGTGAGTTCGAGGTCAGTCTGGTCTACAAGAGCTAGTTCCAGGACAGGCTCTAAAACTACAGCTAAACCCTGTCTTGAAAGAAAAAAAAAAAAAAGAGAGAAAGAAAGAAAGAAAAAACCTGAATTAACCGGGTGCACTGACACATGACTGTGATCCCAGCATTTAGGAGGTACAGGGGTACAGGCTAATTTAAGGCTACACAGAAAATTCCTGGGCAGCCTGAACTTCACGAGACCTTGCCTCACACCGCCTCGACAAAGTGTTAGCGTGAACCTCCCTTCAGCCTATCCTCTCGTCTGAAATGATCACGGCTCAGAAGAACCTTCTCTTAGCTGTAATTCTGTCAGCACCTCCAAGGTCGGAGGCTCTCAGTTATGACTAAAAGCTGTGCTTTCAGAGAATCGGGTTCAAGTCCCAGCACCCACATGACAATGTACAACTGCGTGTAACTCCAGCCTTGATCTGACTCCCTCTTCTGGCACATGCACACGGTACATATACATACATGTAGGTAAAGCACCCATACACATGAAATAAAATTTTAAAAGTTTAGAATGATATTTAATAAAAGATTAAGGGTCACAAACATTTATGAGAAGCAGACTCAGGTCTCTGGGCCCAAATAGCTGCACAAATACACCAGCCTGTGGTGACCTCCAGCAGGCCTATCAGCTCACAATCAGCTGTTTAGCTAGCATTGAAATGTTCTGGGTATTTCTGCATATTAATCGAGGTTTCTTTGGGTTTTGTTTTGTTATTGTACAATTCCTTCAAATTATTTCTTTCCAAAGAGCTAGGGGAAATGTCCTTTCTTAGTTAAAAAAAAATTCATCCATAAAACAAAAGCACATTTTCATCAATTTTTAAACAAAGAGCCAAAGTTGCCTCACTTGCCACTCTGCCTTTGCCCCCGAGGGAATCACCTCTGTGCATTTGTCTCATTTGTGTGTGGGTATTTCTACATATTTGTTCAGTTTTGTGTATTTGATTTTTTAAAAAAACAAGATAGGATCACACTGTTATGTCATTCTTGAGATTTCTCACTATGGAATGTCTCAGAAAGTCACGTGTCTATATGTTCAGATGTAACTGAACTTGTCTGGTCCGACGGCCTGGGAGCATTCTTTCTGCAGGACTGAAGGCCCACGGTCCAGCCTTACTCACCTGTTGACACAGGATGGCTGGGAATGTTGCTATAGCAAAGCCATGCTGTCAGCAGTGACATCATCGCACTGTGTCTCTGAGTACAGAGGAGGTGACACCTCTTGACAGAGACACAGAGGTAAAACCGGTGCTGAGGATGCTGATCCCCTCTATTATGGTCTTCTCTCCTTCCTAGGTGGGCTAGACAGTTAACGTCCTCGATTTTGCGTGAGGCTAAGGGAGGGCACGTGATCCGGTTCTGGCCAATTAAACATGAACAAAAGTTTACTGTGCAGCCCCTGGGAATGGCCGGCTTTCCAGGGAAGAGGGATGAACACGAGCTGGCTCTGTCCACTTTCCTGCCTTGAAGATGGCACTTCTGTGACTGACTATGGTGACTGGGGGTGGGGGAGCCCCGAGAATCACTGTGACGCTGGCTATAACATCAGAGCCGCTTGCCGAGGGCCACAGCAGCCACTGGTCATTAAGGAGGAGCTGGCTTAGGCTGCCGGAAGCCTGGTTTTCTGTTACTTGCAGCCAAAAGCATTCCTTACGCTTTAAGTATTAAATTACTCTTGAAAATGCCTGCACCCCTGGGGCTGGTTAAGAGCACTGGCTGCCTTCAGAGGGTTCAGTTCCAGCACCTACATGGTGGCTCACAACAACCATCCTTAACCCCAGTTCCTAGGGATCAAACACCACCTTCTTCTGGCCTCCACAGGTAGCGGACACACACATGGCATATGGACATACATGCAGGCAAAACACCCACACAAATGAAATACAAATAAATAAATCTTAATGACAAGAAAAGCCTGTGCTATTTTTTTTTTAATTTCTTCCAAGTTTATTGAGAGGAGTCATTTCCCAAACATGTCAGCTTTGAACACTGGACGTCACCTGAATGTTTAACAAGACGACCTGGTCTTTCACAGACACACTCGTCATTCGGGTTTCTTCCCCCATGGCTTTCTCATTCCTACCTCTTGTCTGCTTTTCTGGGTGCTATGTGACAGCAAAGTGGGGACAGTTAGCCTGCCGGGGGACATGGTTCCTCGGAGCCTCACACTATCAACCCAACCACACACAACGGGAAGGCATAGCCCAGAGAGACAGGCTAAGGGGACAGCGACAGCCATTTCTGAGCACACAGCCACACGTACTGTGTCAAGAAGTAATTCAACTTGCTGCCAGCACACCCAGCTTCTGTTCTAAACCCACACTGAGACAAAGGTTGTGGAGCAGTGGTGCGCAGGTACACAGAGCAGAACTCTCCATATACGGCTTCTTTTATCCCTCCCATCAAACCCAAGAGTCGCTGTCATGCCTATTTGACAGAATAAATAATGAAAGCAAACATCTTTAAAAACCATCAATCACTTTCATACCTCAAACACTTCCAAACACTGCAGGCCCAATACTTAATGGCTGTCTGTCTTCATTTAAATTATATAAAATACGTTCTGCCTATCTAAAGATACCAGCATACTTAAGCTGGAAACACTGTTGAACCCTTTTGGTGGTTTATTCTTCTAAAGAATCTGTTTCAAACCTGATTCTCAGGAATAGACATGAAGGTGGGAGGAGCGCGTGTTGGTGGGGGCTAAGGGGAGCTGGGGGGTGGATATGATTAGGATACGCTGCTTACCTGTGGGACTGTCAAAGCACAGGCTGAATCCCCCCCCACCCCGAATTTCTCTGCGTAGCTTGGCTGTCCTGGAACTTGATTTGTAGACCAAGCTGGCCTTGAACTCATGAGATCCGCCTGCCTCTGCCTCCCAAGTACTAGGATTAAAGGCGTGTGCCACCACCGCCTGGCTCCAACCAAGCCAAAAATATTTTTAAAAACAAATAGATAAAACAATGATTCTCAAGTATTTTGTTATACCACATATGATCAAAATTATATCAACTTTTTGGAGTAAAAAAACTCATGTTAGTGGTATTTTAAGGCTTTTACTAGCCAGGCACCCCACCCTAGGACAGCAGGCGTGGAATTCCCCTAATCAGTTAACAAGTAACCAAGCTGACACTGAAACAAACAAAATAGACTGTTAGCGATATGAAAGGCCTGTCCAGGAAAGCAATGTCAACAAGTCCAACGGAGCAAGCACCTCCAGTAACACGTACAAGGTCTGGCTTTTCTATAGGCTGACTCTGCTTCAGAAACCTGAGCCGCCAGGATGAGGGAGTTTGCAAAACTGCAGCTCAGAGGCTGGAGCCGCAAGAGGACCCAGGTCCTGGCAAGTAGCCCCTAGCTGCCTGCCACAGCTCTTGCTACAAGTCCACAGTAGAGAGGACAATTGGGTTCACCAAGCTCGGAGACCCTCCCCGAGGGGACATCCTCAGCCAGGGTCCCCAAAACTCCAGCCCCTATGGTGGGAAGGCTAGACTCCAGAGGGCTATCCACATAGGCCCCAGGCAGGCGTGGAATTCACTCCAAACCCTCTTGCAGGGTTTTCAAAACTCATTTATGGGGCACGAAGGGCTTCTGTGGAGTTTGAATTCTCTATTATACATTTAGAAAACCAGTCTGTGATGCAGGCAGTGTTTACAGTGTACGGGGTGAAATGGATGGCGAATCCCCACCCAAGGGACCTCTGGAGAGTCTCTGTATTCTCCTGGCTTGTCCGGGGGTCCTACTTGGGGGGTCCTACTGTTCCCCCATCCTCATCCCATTTCCCAGGAGGGCCGCAGTCCCTGCTCACTGCACTGGCACACAGGCTGGAGGGGGCAAGCAGGTCCTTGGGGAGGGAACGGGGTGTTTGTCCTGCACATGGCAGGACAGTGAAGCAAGAGTTAGTCGCCAGAACAAACCATGCCAGCTCTTCAAAACAGTCTGTCCAACCTGCAGGACACACAGTGACTCCAGGCAGTTCCCAGGGGTCAACAGACCAAGAGAAAGAGCAAAAAGTAAACAGAGAAAAGGAGTGGGGCCAGAATATGACCCCCAAACAAACCAGGAGCAACACTGCATTGCCGGTTGAGTCCCTGACCAGTTCCCCAAAGCTCGAACAGAGTGTTGCTTAGAGCCCCCACCCCCACCCCAATCACCAGAGGCCTGAGACGCCAGGCCTTGGAGTTCCTCAGACTCTGAGACAAGAGCTAGGAAGGAAGCGTGCATGTGTGCCTTGCCGTCTGTGGGGGTCAGCACAGCTCCTCTTCATCTCTCATTTCCACTTGCACAACCAACTATTCTCAAGACATGGCCTCACTGTGCTGTGCACAAGCATATGTGCACTCCTGTACCCACAGGTTCTTGGTCAGGGCGGTGGATACCACACACACCCTTACAGTAGAGAGACACAGTGCATTCGTTCTGCCAGTTGGGTAGCGTAGGCACACGATCACACGCACACCAACTCCATCAGGAGTGAACATACTCATCCACCGTCCCCAGGCTCCGGCTCTGCACACACTCCAACACCTCTCAGTCAGATGCATACAGACCTCCACATAAGACCACAAACTCCACACAGCCTGTCAGCAACACACAATCTGTTCGAAGCACACACGCCCTTATAATCTTCCAGCTGGCCTGCGCGCACACGTAGGTGCACCCACAACCTGTCACACGCACCGCATGCACACTTAAAACAGCGCTGTGCAGTGTGCACACATCCGATCCCAACTTCTCGGCCGCTCATGCACACTCACACGAGCTTAGCTGGCACACGCACCCTCGCAGCCTCCCTCTGCTCCAGGCGCACCCCACACCCACGCACCCTCCCGGCTCAGTGCACCCCTCCCCCACGCCCGTGCGGACGCACACCGAGAACTCCGGCGACGCGGGGTGCACTCACGCCCCTCGCGGCAGCTGCCCGTGCCCCTCCTCACCTTTTTCGCCCGCACAGGGCGATCGGGCCTCGTCCTCCTTGGGGTTGGTCACCTGGGTGATGATGGCCGGACCGTCCATGGGTGCGCGCAGCGCCGGCCGCCCGCAGGCCCGGCCCCCCGCAAGCTAGGCGCGGGGGGCGCGCGGGGGCGCGGCGCAGGGGGCGCGCAGGGGCGCGGCGCGGTGGGGCGCTCGCCGCCGCCGCCGGGGCGCGCCCGCCGCCCGGCCCCGCGCTCCTAGAGAGGAGGCCGGGGCCCGCGCCCCAGCTCCCGCCGCCGCCGCCGCCGCCGCTGGGCTGGAGCGGCCGCCGCCTCGTCAGCATGAACCCCGGAGCCGCGCCCGGGAGAGCCGCGCTCGGGGAGGCGGAGCGGGAGGCCCGGCGCCGCGGGAAGCGCGAGCGGGAGTCGGAGGGAAGGAGCGAGCGCTGTGCTAGGGCGGGAGGGCGGGAGAGAGGGAGCGCTGGAGGGAGGGAGGAAAGCGGGGAGGGCGGGCGGGTGGGTGTGTCCCGGCCCGAGGACTAGCCTCCACCGCCGCCGGCGCTGCCCGCCCGCCCGCCAGGGAAAGGGGTGCGGGGCCGAGTCGGGGGCCCAGTGCGCGGGGTGTGGTCTGGGGCCGAGGGCTGCGGCGCCCGCGCGGGGCACGAGGGGCCTCAGGGTAGGTGGGAGGGTGCAGTGAAGCCCGGGGAAAGAAGTGGGCTCAGCGATCGGGGTGTGGGCCGCGGAGCGTGGAATGGATGAGCGAGGCGCGCGCGGTGGAGGCCCTGGTGCAGCGGGATCGCCGGCTGAGGCCCAGGGAGGTTTATTCACCCGGAGGCCAGACGCCGTGGGAGACGTTTGCAGTCACTAGTGGGTTCCGTGTGAGGGACGTCCTGACGCTCAAACTGGGAAAGAAGGGTTCCGCAGGGGAACGGGCCTGCGGAAGGGTTCGGGCACGGAGTTGGGGTGATGCAGAGCTAGGGTGTGCTGCCAGGCGGAGGTGATGCTGGGCCCGGGAGTGAGGAGGCGCTGAGTGGTGCGCGGGGAGTCTGCAGACCCGGCTCGCACTGTGCAGTCCGCAGAAGCAATCGGGATGAGAGTCGCTGTGCGGGCGGAACAGTGCGTCCTCGAGGCTAGACCTCCTGGCACGTGGGGCTGTGGATGCCTCTGGCGACTGAAAGGAGGATGTGGGTGGCTGAGGGTGGACAGTGGCCTGCGGGAGCGGAGTTGGGCCAGAACTCAAGAACTTGGAGCGTTTGGCTGCTGCCAGGTCCGGGGTAACAGCCACCAGTTTTGGAGGGTATGAGCCTTTCGGCGCCCTCATCTTCTTGTTCCAACTTGTAGGCCAGACTTGCGTTCCCTGTCAACCGGTGGGCGGAGCACCGCTGCGGGGGGGGGCGGGCTTCGCGCGCTCTGCTTACCAATCACCGCTGCCTGGGCAGGGCCGAGGCTCGTGACGTAGGGCGGGCTGGAGAAGACAATCAGGCTACGCCCCCATCTCCCGCTTGCGCGCGCACTTGCCTCCCCCCCACCCCACCCGGCGGTGGCTTTCAAGAGGGGAGGCCCGGTGGAACTTGCTCACTTTTCCACGCGGGTGGGATCCCGGCAGTAGGCAAGCCGTGTGGTCACCGGCGAGCTTCCGCAAAGTTGGAAGGAACCTTCCAGAAGCGCTTCTGGTAGGGTGTGAGCTCGCAGGCGAGTGGTGCCGGGAGAATCCCACTGTGGGTGATTGCCCCGGGACAGAACTTCTGCGCCCGGAGTACGAGGAAGGCCTGTCTGCTGACAAGCTGCCTATCCAGAAGTCAGCGTTTTGTTCCCACACCCAAGCAAGTGACATCCTGGAACTGTGCATGGAGAAGGCGTCCCAGGTGCCCTTAGAGTGCGCTCGCCCAGGAGTGCTCTTCTCAAAGCACCTTAGGGACTCCGATGAGTATCTTGGGCAGCCAAGCCATGAAGCGCCAAGGGTCCTTTTGATGAGGAAGGCGAGCCTTAGCTTGTAGTCGCCCCGCTCCCGTCCCCCCCCCCCCGCCCCCCAACACGGCATGACCTCGCTAACCCTCGTAGACGCAGACCCATTAAAGCCAGGTAGCGCCCAGGACTTGTCTTCTCATCTAACAACGCCTGTCCCACCTTGTGTCTGGGCTCACCTGCGCATGTGTTTAAGCCCTGTATTTCTTTGGCTAAGGGAAGGACCACCGGAAGCGATTTTCACACGTGTGGAGTTTCCTGCTTAGCTTTTTCTGTAGCAGTGATTTTGGCGGGCGGGGTAGGGAAGGGGAACCCGGCAGTAACAATTCTTTCCTTACCGTCATCCTCTACCATTCTCCGGGTCGGAAATCACCTGCAAGTCCCTCAACCCTCACCCCACCATCTACACCCATTCACTCTTTCTTTCTTTTTAAATTTAAATTTATTCTTTGAATATTTCACAAATATATACATTATATCTTGATCAATTCATCCCTCAGCTCCCCGCAGCAGCCCGTTCCATCTCCCGTCCAGTTTCGTGCCCTCGTTTATAATTATTTATTTGCCCTGATTGCAGTTAGCCTGAGCACATGGTTGTGGAATCAGCCACTGAGGCGTGGGGAACTCACCAGTGGCTACACGTCTAAAGAAAACTGACTCTTCCAGCGCCAGCAGCCATCAACAGCCCAGAGCTCCTAGGTGCTGAGGGGCCCCGCGGCCCCTCCCTACTCATTGCTGGAATTTTTGCCTGGCCTAATCTTGTGCAGACACCCACAGCTGCCCTGGGCTAACTGTGAAAGAGGGAAACTTCATCGCTCTCTCCCCTATCCTGCTTTCACATTCTGCCTCATTTTCCATGTGCTCCCTGAGCCTTGGTGCGTGCGTGCGTGCGTGCGTGCGTGCGTGCGTGTGTGTGTGTGTGTGTGTGTCAGGGTGAGGTGGGGGGGCTGTTGATGGAGAAGGCCCATGAATGGCTGAGCACTCACAGTTGCCTATTCTGGGCACTTTGAATAGTAATTCATCTCTGCATCGACCCCTGCCCCTGCCCGCCACAATAATAAGTAGCTTCCTTTTCATGACTGGGGGCAGCACAAATCCTGCATGGGGGGGGGAGGGGGAGAACTCGGCTTTTTGTCTTCCGAGTCCTTTTTCTCTTCCATCGTCAGTTCATTTAAGAATTCAATTTATTAATAGAAATCAAAGAAAAGTTTTACCCACCATCCCATCCTACCCTTAAACCAATCTTAGCTTTCCTCCATTTCTCCTTGCCATTGCTGACAAGATTTTTATGTGGGTATAAAATCCAAACTGAACCACATGTTTAAAATGATGGGGTCGGGGCTGGAGAGGTGACTCAGTGGTTGTCAGCTATGGCTGTGCTTTCGGAAGACTGGGGTTCAGTTCTCTGCACCCACATAGCAGCTCACAACCAACTGTAACTCCAGTCCCAGGGGAATATGCTGCCCTCTTCTGGCTTTTGAGGGCACTGTGTACGCATGATGCACATTCATATATGCAGGTAAAGCACACATAAGTTAAAAAATATAAATACATTTTACATGAGTACCTTTGTTGCACACAAAATATGTGGATGTGTGTGCACAAGTTATAAATACAACCCACTGAGTTCATCTTTGGTGTGTGTGTGTGTGTGTGTGTGTGTGTATAGTTTCAAAAATGACCACCTCGTCTTGGATAACCAATATGAGGGCTCAACCCTGAGACGGGCTAATTCTCCTTCTAGCAGGCATTAGTTGCCTGTAGTTCTTTGTCTAGGGGCGGGCCCTATGAGAGTTTCCCTCTTCTATGTTAGTGTGTCTATTGACGGTGCCATTGTTTTGGTATTGTTTGTGTAGCTTTTTGTAGGAGTAAATTATTAAAAATTAAATGTGTTTTTCATGTGGTGACATAATTATTATAACTATAATAAATAATTTCATAGTATCATAGGAAAAGTCTGAGATGATACAGTACATTGGTTTGCAGATGAAAGATTAAAGTATGTGCCCACAGATGGGAATATATACATACCTTAGTTGTTAAACTATATAGACAAGATGAATCAAACATAGCAAATGCACCAAAATAAATGTGGGAAAATGCTTTACTTATTTATTTATTTCCTCAGATTA
Source organism: Myodes glareolus (assembly GCF_982192425.1). Lineage (NCBI taxonomy): Eukaryota > Metazoa > Chordata > Mammalia > Rodentia > Cricetidae > Myodes > Myodes glareolus. The sequence goes on from NC_142029.1 coordinate 5,447,182, forward strand.
ACAGAAATCTGCCTGTCTCTGCCTCCCGAGTGCCGGGATTAAATGTGTGCACCACTACCACCTGGCTTCAGCATTCATTTATTAGGTGCCTTCTGTTTGCTCTGATCTAGGCACTGGGGATTATGGAGCTGAGCTACCTTGTTCTCCCATAGATCAGGCATGAGTATGGCTCTTCCTGTTTGTGGCTCTTTGCCAATTTGACAAATCATCCCTGGTACCCAGAGGACAGCTGACAGCCATTGGAGGTAAATCACATCAAGGCTCAGAGAGGCTCAGGAACAGTTGAAAGGATGAGGAGAAGTCATGTTTCCCTTGTTGGGAAAGGAGGGAAGTAGTTTCTGGACAGAGAGAGACTCCTGGTGGCTGGTCAGGTGGCTGCACAGCAGAGCCTGCCCTCGGGTCTGTCTCCTGGGGACACTTTAGGACTTGGATGAGGTTTCTCCAGCAAACATCTCTCCTTTCCTAGTGGGTACCAGGCCAGGGTTCTACAGGAAGTTCCCAGGAGCCTCACTCCAGCCTAGGCACGTTATGCCTCCCCCACACTAAATCTCTCTGCTTCAGTATTGCAGGCTTAGTCTAGTAGAAGAGGCAGGGGGATAACCACTGACGGCAAGGAGAGCTGACTATTCTGTGTGGTGTCAGCTCAGAGATGTTACGTGGAGCCATTCTTTGGGCTTCGGTTTTCCGAGCTAGTGGATTTCCACATCCAGCGTGTCCAGAGAAGGCTGTGTGTGACCAACTCCAGACAGCCAGGCTGTGCTGCGGATTTAGCCTGGTTTTTTGAGGCAGGGTTTCTCTGTAGCTCTGGAGCCTGTCCTGGAACTAGCGCTTGTAGACCAGGCGGGCCTCAAACTCGCAGAGATCTGTCTGCCCCTGCCTCCTGAGTGCTGGGACTTAAGGCATGCATCACCACCACCTGGCTCACAAAAAGGTGTATTTTTAATGTATATGCATGAGTGTTTTATCTGTATGTCTTTCTGTGTGCTGTCTGTGTGCCTACTGTCTGAAGAGGCCAGAAGAGGGTGTCATATCCTCTGGGACTGGAGTTACAGATGGTTGTGAGCCACCATGTGGGTGCTGGGATTGGAACTCAGGATTTCTTTTAACTGCTGACCCATCTCTCCAGCTCTCTCCAGCCCCCACTCACTGGTAACTTTTTTTTGTGCAAGGAGCAAACATAACTAGAGCCTGTCTGTGGGTTGAAAGGAGAACTCAAGGCAGCTTTAGCCACAGCAGGGAATCTATTAGCTTATGTAACACTAGAATGGCTGCATGCTTGAGATTTGGGACGTGACATCCCTAAGGGATCAACCACTCACTCTCAGCATCATGGTCCATCCACTTACCAAGGTCCACCATCCTCATCACATAGATTCTCCCCACTGAATTCTGTGTCCGGGGCTTTCCGGCCATCTTCCCCCTCTGCATACATCCCCACGGATGCCCTCTACCTGGCCCCAGGTGGGACTTATGTGCCACCTCCTGCTTATAAAGATACCCATGCCCAAGAAGGGTCCAGAAATGAGCTAGTGGTCGGGCAGGTGCAGCCTGCCCCCTGGTGGCTGAATATTGTAAGTTCCTTTCCAAGTCACGCTGGGTGCGGCACTAGGCTCCTTGAGCGCCTAGCCACAGAGGGTCCAGGCTTGTGCTATTCTACCCAGCGGACAGGATAGAAATGTCTGTTTGGTTCTCCTCAGAGATTAACAGAAAAGTCCTCGGGAATATGAGGATCTGGAGAGGGCAGAAGACAGGAAGCCGACTGATGTGCTCTGTTAGCATCCAGTCTCGGAGATGAAGAGGTAGGATGGCAAAGGAAAGGCAACCCGGTTGATGAGAACGGGAGCTGGGAGGAGACTTGTTATAAAATTGCTCAGGAAGGGTTTGGAAAATTCTGGGATCCTAGATGGAATATTCTCAGCATATCAAACCCAAGAAACCCCCACAACCTCCAAAATTCGAATATTCTCTACTCAGGGAACTTGGATACAAGAACAGTGACCTGAGTTGGGAGAGGACACAGTCCGACCCTGACCCCTATGTGAAGGACTAACTCCCAAGCAGAGTAAACAGCCCCCATCTGCACTCAACCCAGAAGTGGCTTTGAGTCCCGAAAGCCCAGAGAAACCGGGGCTGACTTCATGTCTGGAGCTCCTTAGGTGGGATCTCATCCTTTGTGCCCATCCACCACACTGTGTTGTCCCAGGCCCCTGATGAGAAGCAGTCATGCGGGCACAGATTTGATGGATCTGCGTGCATGTGTGGCCCTACCTGGAAAGGCTACTGTCTCCTCCAGTCATTCATGACATCAGTTTCAACAGGAGGCTGCCCTGGTAACACTGCCTGCTGGAATCATTCCCAGGGGCAGGGCCCTGGCTGAGCAGGTCTGGCCACAGGCATCAGCAGCCACATGCTCGACTGTACACAGGCTCAGCTACATACTGGGCACAAGGCACACACGTGACGAGGCTATCTGCCCAGCTGGTTTTTCTGCATTGGCACTGCCTATACATCACCATCTTCCCTGCCTGGGCCTCCATGTGTCTGCCCTGAAAGCATGACCCAACTCCCCCAGCTGCCTTTGAGCCCAGACTTCTAGGTCTCAGACTCCACGTGCAGGTGAGAGGGAGGGAGTCTCCACAGCGATTTCATTTTGGTTTTGCACATGGCTCAGAGGTGAAGAGCAAGTTAAAAACTCTTCCAGAGGTCCTGAGTTCAATTCCCAACAACCACATGGTGGGTGGCTCACAACCATCTGAAATGAGATCTGGTTCCCTCTTCTGGCCTGTATGCACACATGTAGGCAGAACACTGTAAAAAGACAGGATTTCTTTTCTTTCTTTTTCTTTTTTGTTTTGTTTTGTTTTTCGAGACAGGGTTTCTCTGTAGCTTTGGAGCCTGTCCTGGAACTAGCTCTTGTAGACCAGGCTGGTCTCGTACTCACAGCTCACAGAGATCTGCCTGCTTCTGCCTCCCGAGTGCTGGGATTAAAGGTGTGCACCACCACCACCTGGCTTAAAAGACAGGGTTTCTTTGTGCAGCCCTGGCTGTCTTCAAACTCACTCTGTAGACCAAGCTGACTTCAAACTCAGAGAAATCTGCCTGCCTCTGCCTCCCGAGTGCTGGGACTAAAGGTGTGTGCTAACAACTCCCACAGGCACAGGCACGCAGGGGTCCATAGAGGTCTGGGTGTTAAGGGCCAAGCCTGCTGGCTTCCTCTCACACCTGAGCTCATGCCTCGTTAATATTCCAGTGAATGGTCTCACATACTGCCGTGCAGACTGCTAACCTCCCCACTTACATTGCTAACCTTCATTCTTAGGTGAGGCTCCCAATCCCACCGAATGATCATGTCCGCCCTGGCAGGCTCAGCCCTTAACTTTGGGAGTCCTTTGCCTTGGGAGATCCGTACCTGAGAGCTGGCTGGCTAGGGTGCATAGAGAGGAGGTGGGCGTCCAGACCATGGTCTGTGACCCATAAGCTTCTTGAAGGCGTGCGACATGGAAGAACATTCCTGTCCTGGTCTGAGCTTTGAGATGGGTCTGAAGAAGTAAAATTTATGGAGATTCTGGAACCATTACAATGTATTTGCAAAATATGGCATCAAAATATTTTGGGCAAATGAAAATCCTAGCCAGCTTGGCTAGACCTCTGAGAGCTCCCTAAACTCATTCTGTTTGCTGTGTCTGGGAGTCCTCAACAGGGATGAGGAGTTGACATTCATCCTGCCTACTTAAGTACACAGAGCTCTGCGGGGGCAGTATGCGTCCCCAGAGGGGTCAGTCTCCCTTGGCTGCAGGAAATAGAGCCCCACAGGAAGGTCCAGCATTGAGGGTCGTTGAGCAGAGGATGGGGGCATATCTGCGCATTTAGTGCTTTACACACCCCAGTTTCCACGGGGAAGTCCACCACATGGTGGGTCTCAGAACGACTAGGTTCCCCAGGTAAGTTCTAGAAATAGAGTCACAGGGCTGGAGCCACTCCAGACCAGAACCAGTTCCTTCAGGTAAGGCATGTGTGGCAAATATGATACCTCTGTCTTTCTGTTTCTGATTTTCTTTGGGTGTTCTCCCACCCTCTACCCCATTCCTCTTGCAATAATCCTACTTTAAATTATGGACACACACACACACAAACACACATGCACGTGCACACACACACACACACACACACACAGAGGTCAGTTTGGCTCAGTTTATTACCGTTTACCAAGTTATAATTGTGCAAATCATTACTCCAAATCTTATAAAAACCAGGGCATGGTAATGGCTCAGCACTTGAGAGCACCGACTGCTCTTCCAGAGGACCCAGTTTAATTCCCAGCATCCACATAGCAGCAGCTCACAACTGTCTACAAATCGAGTTGGCACCAGGTATCTCTCCCTCCATGGCACTTTCCTGGGTATTTTTGAGGCAGGGTTTCTCAATGAACCTTGAGCTCAGCATTTTGTTTAGATCATCTGTACAATGAGTCCCAGGGAGCCTCTGCCTCTAACTCTCCAGTGCTAGGATTACAGTTGAGTGTGCTGCCACACCTGGCTGTTTGCCGGGAGCTGGGAGGGTGGGGCCTGAACTCAGGTCCCCGTGGTTGTACAGTCTGCACTGAGTCATCTTCCCAGACACCTGAGACAAGACGTCAGAGAGCCCAGGCTGGTCTCAAACTCAAATGTAGCTGAGGAGGACTCTGAGCTCCCGAGCCTTCTGTCTCCACCTCCCCACACCCAGTTTTCCCAGCGCTGGGGATCGAACCCAAGGCTTCGTGTGTGCTAGGCAAGCGCTCTACCACCAGGGACGTGCCCCCGCCCAACGGTGGTGTCTCACAGATGAGGAACCAAGCTTAGTGAGGCTGAATGGCTTCCTTGCTCACACAGCGAGTGCAGGGCTAAGACGGATATATCCATTGTCACGCTGGGACTCTTCTCTGCCCCAGAAGCAGCTCTAGCAGGACGGTCACACGTGGTCAAAGCCCCAGAAGCTGTCAGAGCTGAAGGTGGACAGATAGCCTCAGGGAAAGGCTGACCTTGAACCTGAAGAGCAGAAGGCGTGGGTAGGAATCTGGGGAATTATTTTGAGATAAACATCAAAATAGAAGCTGACTGTGATCTGGGCCATCTCAGCATTCCACAGACAGAGATTGGAGGAACGTTGCATTTTGTTGGGGCTGTTGTTTGGTTTTGGTTTTTCCAGGGTTTCTCTGTGTAGCCCTGGCTGTCCTGGAACTCATTCTGTAGACCAGGTTGTCCCTGAACTCAGAGATCCGCCTGTCTCTGTCTTCTGAGTGCTGGGATTAAAGGCGTGTGCCACAACCGCCTAGCTAATCAAGTTTTTTGAGGCTAGCCTGTTGTACATAGTGAGTTTAGTCCACATTGAGACCTTGTCTCAGTGGCAACAATATCAAAATATTAAAACGTGCCTAGGAGACGGCTTAGTGGTTAATGGTCTCCCAGAGGACCCCGGTTAGATATTCAGCACCTACCTGGAGGCTCAGAAGCACCAGGAACTCTAGAGGCAGAGGGACTACTGCCCTCTTGTGGCCTCCGTGGGTACTGCATGCATCATAGACATCTTTGCAGGTAAAACACCCTCTCATACACATAAAAATTAAAAGAAAAACCTCAACCTGAATGGAAGGGGGACATACCATATTGTCAGCTGCTAAGATGGGCACTTTTATGTGCTGGATAAAATATGTGAAAGCTAGAATTTACTAGATATGTGCTCGCTGGGCCTCCATGTCCTTGGAGAGCAAAACTCACTGCTGGAGACCGTGTGGTTCCCTGAGATGTGTGGAGAAGTAAAGAGAGATGCCAGCAGATTAAGACACAGCTCACGGACCCATCTGTTACTATGCTTTGCATATGCCCCCCCCCCCCACACACACCCGACAAAAAGGCTGCTCCCTGCCCTTGAGTGATTCTTGCCTCATTCCCGGGGACTCTAGAACTGCTCGGCGCTAGGCTTTGGACCGTCACAGGAAAGAGGAATCACGGGTCTGGAGGCGAGAAGTGGCATGGATGCCCGTGGATAGGTCTGCGAACAGGATCTGATTCTTCCTGGGCTTTGGCCAATGGCTGTGGCCTCTGCGGTGCTTACAGAGGCTCTCGCAGGGGCTCCTGCCAACTTCCGTTTCCTTTCTTCTCAGATAGGCCTGCGCTGCCAAAACACCAATTCTCTGATAGTGACACCCATTTTCTCCGCGCCATTTCCACAGTCAGATTTCTCTTCTCCTTTATTTATTTACACAATGCTGGTGTTTTCAGTGGGGCCCTGGAAGGTTAGGCAATTTCCCTCTGGTGCTGCGCACAACCAAGAGCAGCAGCCAGGAGGCCAGGCTGGCCGCTTGCACGGCTGTGAAGCAGCTAATGAGTTGCAGGCCTTCCGCGGGGGAAGATCGGACCACAGCGGCTCGCTAGCTTTTTGAAAATTTCCATCCCTGAGGACCAGGGCTGCCTGTGGATCCAATGGCTTTATTGTCAAATAGATTATTTATATAAGCGCCGCTATGCGTCTTCACTGGTGCTAAGCCAGTTTAAAAGTTCTGGACGCCCGAAGCACAGCGGTCGTTATCAGTGGAACTTGCCTCCAAATCAAATTGAGATCAGAGACAGAGAAGGCGCCGCCTGCAATGGTTAGTTATAGTTATAGTTTTCCTTAATTATGATAAAAGATAAAATAGATCTAAATATTGTAACTGTAATACTTGCTTGATAACCGTTTCGTTATATGTACTTTTACTATGCTAAAGTTAAAGCCTTTCTTTTTTGTTTAAACAGAAAAAGGGGAAAGGATGGAGAAGGGTCAAGGGTCTATGTGTTACTCTCTTTGGTTAATTAATAAAGAAAACTGCTTGGCCTGATATAGGTAGGCGGGGAAGACAGAACAGAATGCTGTGAGGAAGAAGGCAGTGAGGCAAACGCTATAGCTCTCCTCTCCAAGATGGACGCAGGTTAAGATCCTTGCTGGTAAGCCACCACCTCGTGGTGCTACACACATTGATAGAAATGGGTTAATCAAGATGTGAGAGTTAGCCAATAAGAGGTTGGAACTAATGGGCCAAGCAGTGTTTAAAAGAATACGGTTTCTGTGTAATTATTTCTGGTAAAGCTAGCCGGACGGGCGGCGGGAAGTGACGCGTCACTCCTTTCTACAGCCTGCAGACACTGTTCCTCACCCGATCTTTCTACCGTGTGCTTTCTTTTTAATTTAATTTTTAAAAATTTATTCTGTTTCTCTAAACAGGTTCTCACTAGGTACCCTAGGCTGGCTCGGCTCCAAACCTGCGGTGATTTTCCTGCCTCATCCTCTTCAGTGCTGAAATCACAGGTTTGAACTATGATGGCCTCCCTTGTTTGTTTATTAGGCTGGAGACCAAACCCGAGCCTCAGGCGAGCGCCATACCCCTGGACTAACAGCCAGTGTTTATTTTAAATATAGACTTACAGGAAGATTGCAAAAAATGTCATCAAGCAGTTCCTGTGTTTTCCCAAATATTAATTTCATATTCCCTCAGATTGTTACTCTCCCAACCACTTACGAGCAAACTTGGAAAGGAAGAGGGTCAGTCTCTTACATAACCCGGATGCAGTGATCAAGTTAGGAGTTTAAAACGATACAGTCTTAAGCAATCTGCCTCAGTTTTACTTCACTGTCTCAGCCTGCATTCAGAAGGGACAATCAACTTTCTCATCTCCAGCCCGATTTTAAATTATGCCATGTGTGGCCCATGGGTTTGCAGGGTAACCCTGAGCAGTGTGGGCTGGTCTAACTTTCCTCACAGTCAGCCTCAGGTTGTGCATTTGGAGTGCAGATAGCCCACAGGCAGCACGGTGTAGTCGCTGTCTATTATCTGAATGGACACTGGTGGCTTTGTGGCATTCGTGGCTGAGATTACTGAAGTTGCTTAGGTAAGCCAGCCTCTTCAAGTTTTGCTTGCTACATTTGGAGTTTACTCATTTATTTTAAAAAAAGAATAATCTATTTAATTCTTTCGTGCATTGTCGGGAAGGGAGTTAGATCCCCTGGAACTTGTGTTATAGATAGTTGTGAACTGCCATGTGGGTACTGGGGATTGAACCTGGGTCCTCTGGAAGAACAGCCAGTGCGCTTACCCACTGAGCCATCTCGTCAGCCTCAGAGGACAACTTTCAGGAGCTGGTTCTTTCTGCCATGTGGGTTCCGGGGATTGAACCTGGGTCCTTAGGCTTGCCTGCAAGCACTTACTGCCCTCTGAGCCATCTTGTCAGCCTGAGTTTATCCTCTTGTGGATTAACTAGCCATTGAACTTCAGGTATCCACCTCTCTGCTAGTGCTGGGGTTGCACCCCTGGCTGTTTGCACGGATTTTGGGGATCTGAACTCAGGTCATCATGCTTACGAGGCAAGTGCTTTATGTAATGAGCCACAGACCCCTTCCCTTCATCATCATTATTATTGAGATGACTTCTTTCCATGCAGTCCTGGTTGGCCTTGAACTAGCTATGTAGACCAGGCTGGCCCCAAACGCAGAGATCCTCAATCTCTTCCTCCCAAGTGTTGGGATTAAAGGTATGCACCACCACACCTAGATTTTTTTTTTAAATTTAAAAATAGATTTATTTGTTTTATTTTATATGTATGGGTGTTTTACTTGTATGCACGTGTATGCATTGTATGTATGCTGGTATGTATGTATGTATGTATGTGCATCGTATGTGTGCCTGTATGTATGTTTGCACATTGTATGTGTGTCTGGTGCCCTTGAAGGTGAGAAGAGGGCATTGGATCTCCCTGGATTTGGGGTTACTGTAATGATTGTTCTGTCTCTTTAAGAGACAAGCCACGCCCACTCCCTCCCTGTCTGCTGAGGCAGGCAGATCTTCCTTCCTGCTTGCAGCCTTAGTCTCTCTTTTTTGTCTTCCTCTCGGAGAGGCAGCTTCTCTCTCCCTTCTCTCTCCTCTCTCTCTGGTCTTCTCCCTTCCCCCCCTTCCATAACCCCCTGAATAAATATCCAACCTCACTCTGCATGGCATGCCTATCTGTCTGTCTCTCCTCGCCCGCTGAAACCACATGGTTCGCCTTTTGCCAGGGACCAGCCACCTTCGGAGACCTGCCGCATGGTCTCATGCACAGTCCTTGCCTGAAACTGGCTGCTCTGGGGACCTGCTGCCCCTGCCTGCCACCACATGGCCCACTGCCTGCCGCTGCTCGGGGATCCTGCAGCATTTTTAATAATCCATTACAGTTACAGGTGGTCGTGAGCCGCCGTACGGGTGCTGGGAACTGAACCTGGGCTCCCTGCATGAGCAACAAGTGCTCTTAACCACTGCGCTGTCTCTCCAGCTCCAATATTAATGTTTAAAATTACTTTCCAAAATGTGAAATGGGAGACATCATACAAAATTCAGGTATGGTATTATGAAATGCGGATTCCTATTGTCTATAGTATATATGGCAGCTATCGCTGTCACCTAGAGGTAGCTCCTGTAGGTATACTGGATTCTGCCTGTCAGAAAGCCTGTCCCATGTTGCCCCAGGACTCTATGAAGTTGGCAGGAACAGTCTCCATGGGCCTTTCTCTCCACATCCCAGTGTATAGGGCCAGCAGCCATTGCTGCCCATGTTTGGCCGGCCTGGTGGTCTCCAGGACAAAGCCTTACTTACTGTCTACATCTGATCTCCTACCCTCTGATCTTTGCATAGCTAAGGTCCTGTGTGGTAATTGTATCAACTGCCCAGAAAGAGTATTCTGGGCCTAGGTAGATGACTCAGTCAAGCGCTGGGGAAGTCTGCGGGCCTGGGTTCAGGTTCTTAGCAGTCGGTAAAAGCCAGGCGTCCGCTGTGTGCCTGTGATCTCAGTTGTGGGAAGTGCCTTACAGTGTTATTCAGTGAGTGCCACTGTCCTTCATCAGGCAGCTGAAGAGGTCCTGGGGCAGGAAGGCAGACTGCTGGTGTCCCCTCACAGAGAGGGGTGTGGCAATGGTCAGTGGACTGTCACCTGACCTCAGCCACCCCTGCCTGTGCCTCCCAGCCACTAGGATGGAGCTCTACCTTAATTGTTCAGGGCTTTGTGTTCTTGGGAGGTGATGGAGTGTACAGGCTGGAGGAGGTTAATGGGGTGGGGTAACTCAATCTATGTGGCTATGAGGCCAGCATCCATGCTGGGAGGAACTTCTCAGTGCTGCCGCTTTGGGGTTCTCCACACTCATAAGTAAGCCAAATAAACTCGTTAGTTCCCCAAGGAGAACTTGGTGGTATCATACTTTAGTTTGTCGTTGGGGTCTTCTGAGGAGAGGGTATCTCCTCAGATACATCTCCCCAGCGAAGGAATTCTTGCACAGGAAGCAGAGGCAGGGGAATCCCTGGGGCTCACTGGTCAACCAGTCTTGCAATCGGTGAGCCCCAGGTTCAGTAAGAGATCCTACCTCAAAAAACAAACAAAATAAAACAAAACAAAGACAAGGGAGATAGTGGCAAAAGAAGATTGTACGTTGAGCTCCGGTCTCTACATGAAGGAATGTATACTTACATACATGCACATACACACACACACACACCTGCACACATGCTGCATACCTGCACACATGCACACACACATGCACACATGCTGCATGCCTGTACACATGCACATGCACACACACCTGCCCACATGCTGCATACCTACACACATGCACACACACATAGAAAGAGCTTTCCATGTCCGTCCACTCTTAGCCATCCATTTTACTGCCTCATTGCACAGATACCATGAAATGGATCCAAACCTGCCTTCACATGTCTATTTATTCAGGCCATAAGCAGGGGACTTTGGACATAGAGACACCAGGTCAATATTTGTTCAGAATAAATGTTTATAGATAGGGAATAAATGGTCAAAATGTGTTCTCTCTCCAGAAAGCAATGGAAAATTTGTTAGTTAAAACTGGCATATTATGGATTTTATTATGGGTAAATGCCTATAGTAATAATATTATTATAATAACTATATAAATAGATATAGTTAAATAACGCTATAAAACCTATAATAAATACTAACCAAAAGATAACAACAGAGGGAGCCCCCAAACTTCAAGACTACAACTACCCAGCCAGGACCAGTGGTGGAGACTCAAGGCCTCTCACTGGAATTCCATTGATAGAATAAGCTGTATTGTGCTTGCTAATTCTTCATTGACAGAGAAGACAATGAAACAGACTTGCCCTCCTTTTTATCTTGCATCAGATAATCCCAGAGAGTGCTTTACAAATCGACAGCTAATAAACCACTGCTCCCTGTGGGGAGAGCGTGCAGATTCCATGATCAATGTGATATCATGCCACGGCCCATCACATGTTTCGCGATAAGAAAGCGCTACCCTGCTAGGGAAATTTTCAGTGAGATTTAGCAAAGAAGTAATTTATTGAGTGACTGCAGGTCTATAGCGACAGGAAGCTAGACCTTCTGAACAACCGAGACGTCTCCAGAGAGCATCATGGATCGTACATACTGTGCAGCATCCAGCACTTGGCATATGATCTATATACATAAATGAGTTTGGAGACAGAAAATTCATTAAACAGAGTGCTGTGACCAAGTAAAGTAGATGGATTTGTAGCTGATAGATCAGGTATTTTAAATCAGGACCCAGAGAATCATTAAAGTTGATGCTGTGGCAGGTGATAGTTTTGGATGCTACCAAGCCTCAGTGACTTCCTTCATATTCTTTCTGATTTATAGTTCTCTCTCTCCTCTTTCTCTCCTCTCTCTCTTTCTCTCTCTCTCTCTCTTTGTCTCTCTCTCTGTCTCTCCTTCTTCTTCTTCTTCTTCTTCTTCTTCTTCTTCTTCTTCTTCTTCTTCTTCTTCTTCTTTCTGGGACTGGAGTAGTTTGTTTGGTGTCACTGGCTTCTTTCAAAAGAACTCAAATGTAAGGACACACCCTTGCAGACAGCTGATAAAACAAACATTAACATTTTTAGTTGGCAAAATTCCGGTGTTTGGACTGGAGAAACCGCTCGCTGGTCGAGAAGAGTGCACACAGCTCTTCCAGAGGATGGGAGTTCAGTGGTTTCCAGCACCCAGACTGGGTGCCCACAGCTACCTGTGACTCCAGCTCCAGGGGACCAGATGTCCTCTTTGGGCTCCCACAGGCTCTGCACTTATGAGCACACCCCTCCCCCCACGCACACACATATGCAGGTTTGTAATCCTAGCACTGGGAAGCTGGAGGCAGGTAGATCTCTGGAGCTTCTTGGCTGGGCAGCCTGGACTAATCTGTAAGTTTCAGGCCAGAGAGAGACCCTGCATCAATAAAAACGAGGTATACCATGAGGAATAATATCCTGGCCAGTGGGATACTGTAACATGAGGGGATGGCTTGTTGGGGTTTCTGTCCTGCCCAGTTCCCACAGCTGTTTAGCCCCAAAGAAAATCACACAGAGATCTCTATAAGTTATAAAGATGATTGGCCCATTAACTCAGGCTACTTATTAGCTCTTGTAGCTTATATTAACCCATTATTCTGATCTATATTTGTCATATGACTCAGTACATTTTTCAGTGCGGCAGATCACATCTTGCTGCTTCTGGGCAGCAAGTGATCTGGGCAGGAGTGGGAGGAATCAACTTCCTCCTTTCCAGAATTCTCCTGGTCTCACTGCATCATTTCTACTTCCTGTCTGGTTTTCCTACCTATACTTCCTGCCTGGCCAATCAGCATTTATTTAAAACATGATTGAACAGATTACAGACAATTGTCCTGCACCAGGATACAAGTGGGGGAGGGGTCCCTGATAAACCTAGAGGAGGAAGAGGAATGGAGGGGACAAGAGACATGAGAAACGACAGCAAGGCAGGTTTTCTGATCAAGTTGTGCTTTATTAATTCTCAGAAGCTGTTATATAGCAAATGGACAAGGGGGAGGGGAGGGTATCAGGTCTGCTGGAATTCAGGTCCAGAGACATCCCTAGCTAATAAGGAAATACTGAGGGTCTGTGATTGTTGACCAACAAAGGAAATGCTAATTGTTTCTAAAGCCTGGGGCCTGCAGATCTCACTAGGCTAATTTCCTAGGTTCCAAACTTGCCCTGCAAAGGTGAGTATCTTACTTACTTAAGATGGCTGTAAACAAAATACAGATCTCAAAATACGGGTCTTTGCTTCTGGAGAAAAACACCCCAAGGTTGATCTCTGGCCTCCATATACATGCACATAAATGTGTACCTGCACACACACAAACATACGCACAACAAGAAAAACACTTCAGGTGGATAGGTTTGGGGTACCAGTTAAACAAGTGAGCGCACATAACAAACGCCATCAAACACGGCAAGAAGCCCGCTGATATCTCAGAATCAGAGGGCACCTCTGTTGGCTTTTTCTTGGTTTTTCAAGACAGGGTTTCTCTATAGTTTTTTTTTTAATATTTATTTATTTATTATGTATACAATATTCTGTCTGTGTGTATGTCTGCTGGCCAGAAGAGGGCACCAGACCCCATTACAGATGGTTGTGAGCCACCATGTGGTTGCTGGGAATTGAACTCAGGACCTTTGGAAGAGCAGGCAATGCTCTTAACCTCTGAGCCATCTCTCCAGCCCCCTTCTCCATAGTTTTGAAGCCTATCCTGGAACTAGCTCTTGTAGTCCAGGCTCTCCTTGAACTCACAGAGACCCACCAACCTCTGCTTCCCAAGGGCTGTGATTAGGATTATAGGCGTGCCGCTACTGCCTGGCTTATATTTAGGTGGGATCTTTAAGGTCAGTATTTTTATAGTTGTGATGAAACTGTAGAGAATCTGCCACTTAAAAATCCTTATCGACGGAACACAGTTAAAAGGGGCTTGAGGCTCTTAGTACTGCGCCTTTAACCAGGGAGTGGGAAGCAAGGGCACTCAGAGGAGCCGAGAACGGACCCACTTTGCCCTTTTCACCTCGGAACTTCTCATCGGCCTTGTCGCAATTCTCCGCTTCTTCGGACTTCTGCAACTTGAAACAACAAATATCCTGTTTGACACTAGATTTAGTAAGTTTATGGTTGGAGTATTTTATTTAAAAAAAAAAAAGCAACAACGAAACCCCCAAAACCGTGATTTCCCGTTGCTCTCCCTAATTGCTTAACGTAATTTCTTGGTTACTGCTATTTCCCTGGCACTATTTTGGAAAGTTAAATGAGTTCCCGGAACCACCCACACGCTTTACAACAGACGAACTGCAGTGACGCATTCTGACCGCTGGGGGGCAGCTGGGAGACGGTTTACCAGCGCTCTGGCTTGTGCGCCGCTTTAGGCTGCTGAAGCCACACCGATCAGCATCTGCAGCCAGTTGCTAGTATCTGGGGGAATTTGATTGATCTGCAGAAGTCAGCACAATCCAGACTCTACTTTCCAACATCGTTGCAATTTACTAAGGGGTTGGAATATTACTTGGGAAGCCCTCCGTGGAGAGATCCTCCCATAGGGAGAGAGCTCTGGCTGTCAATAGTTACCGCATTGGCAGTGAAAGTCGGAGGGCGGGGCTAGTGGCTAGGTGCCTCTGCCGACAGTATAGGGCTGTGCGGTCGGAACACCGATGGCTAATAAGCCAGGCTATGGCATCAGCTGACTGATGCAAACTTGGGTCTTGGTTCATGGTGGTAGCCAGCTCCTTTCTGTAGGTTCTATATCCTGCCGTGACGCTGCTGACGGTGTTGCCTGCTGTTGGTTGTCCCCTAACACTTCTGAACTTAGACAACATCTCATAAAACGGTGTGTGGGAGCTGACTCCCAGGCAGTTAAGTGTGGGGTGGCTAACTCCCAGGAAGGTTCATTTTGACCATTTCCGAGGCAGGAGTATGGGCGGGAGTAGGGTGGGAGTGGGAGGTCCAAGAGATGGACTCATAGCTAATGGCAGTTGTGTCCCTTGCTTGGCTAGGCTGGCTGATACAGAAGTTCCCCAAGTCTGTTGCTAATTAGTTGGGCTGTGGTCAGCTCAGCTGTGACCTATTCCTTCCTACCCCATTGCTTCCTGCCCCTTCACACTCTTACTTTTGCATGCTTGAGGCTGCACGCCCCCAAAATAATTTGCCTATAAATCTTTGTCTCAAGTTCTCTTAAGGGGGATAATCTGCTCTACGATAGAGTGCCTTTCCCCCCTCCTATCAGATGTCTCTGTGCGAGGTGCCCCTGTGACTTGTTTAGGATACTGACACTCTGTTACCCACCACCAACCAAGGGCTGCTTTCTTGGATACAATTCAGGGCGACCGGTCAGTAGGACCCCTTCATTAGGGCCCCGAATCTGCCACCCTGATGTCCAGAGGCCCGTGACAGCCAGTTCCAGATGAGTCTTTAGGATTATCATCCGTTCAGGTACAGACAGCATCTGTTACAAATGACTTTCAGACTCAGTTCTCACTCTTATGAAAATTACAAAGCACATAGTTTGAAGAATCAATTAACTCTATAAAATTTATATTTCCCAGTCTTACATCCATTACCTATTCATATGGACGATCACTCGAGTATATTCTCTCTCTGTCTTCCTCTCTCTCTCTCTCTCTCTCTCTCTCTCTCTCTCTCTCTCTGTGTCTGAGATAGGATTTCCTTGTCCCTCATGTTGACCTCGAGTCCCTAATCCTTCTTCCTTGACTTCCTAAGTGTTGGAGCAAATGTCAAGTATCACAGTTATTTTGATTTATTTTTTATGTGCACGAATATATTTTGTCAGCATGACGGTCTGTATAGTATGCATGCACCTGTGGAAGCCAGAAGAGAATGCTGGCCTGGAGCTGGAGTTACAGACAGTTGTGAGTTACCATGTAAATGCTGGGACTCGAACCAGAGTCCTCTGGAAGCAGCTAGTGCTCTTAACCACGAAGCCGATTCTCTGGCTTCCCATTTTGTTGTTGTTTTGTTTTTAGGTCAAGTCTTCACTATGTAGTTCAGGCTGGCCTTGAACTCCTGAGTCTCCTGCCTCTACCTCCCAAATGCTGGGACAACAGAGAGGTCCTATAGACCACAATGGCTTCAAACTCACTATGTAGTACAGGCTGGTCTTGAACTCATGGCCCTCCTGTCTCTGCCTCCAAGTGCTGGGATGATAGGTGTATATTGCCACATGCGGTTTTAGTCTAACTCACAAGAGGCACTCATGTTTAGCTTGATATTTCAGGCATTACCTGGAAGGCTTCTTCAGTAGAAGAGAAAGATCTAGTCCGTGTTAGAAATCTTGGGCCATTGGGCCCTCACTTCCTGTCCTCTCCCTGTGCACCCCCTTTTTAAGAAAGTTTACTCTGGGACAGGTTCTGACCATGTCACTTTGGCTATCCTCAAATTATTATATCAACCAGGCTGGCTTTGAACTCACAGAGCTCTGCCTGCCTGTTTCCCGAGTCGTGTGCCACCATGCCCAGCTGTCCCCTCTTGCTCTCAGGATAAATATAATTCAGTTAGATACTCAGTTTTTACTAACACTATAGAAATGTGTTATTAGCTGACGGTGGTGGCGCTCATCTTTAATCCCAGCCCTTGGGAGGCAGAGGCAGGTGGATCTCTGTGAGTTCAAGGCCAGTTCCAGGACGGTCAGAGCTGTTACACAGAGAAACCTTGACACCCCCCCAAAAAAAAACCCAAAATAAATAAATAAATCTTTAAAAACATAAAAAAAGAAATGCGTTATTAGCTGAACTATGCAGCACGCTATGCTTATTTTCCCTTTTCTGTTCAACTTTGGCTTTTCTTGAAATCAGTAATTGTCTATTTGTGCCATGGTTGGACTGTTCATGATCTATGACTTGTTCTTATTGAACATACTGAAATGCACCCTCCAGGGATTTGGAGGTGAGTTCTTTCAGAGTTGATTAGCTCATGACAGCCCTCTTGAGTGGAGTTAGTGTCATTACAGAAGAAACCCCCAAGAGACCCCTGTGTCTCCATGTGAGCACCTGTGGTGATTCTACTGACTGCCAACTTGACAGAGCCTACAACCACGTCGGAGACAATACAGCATGTCTGTGAGGGAGTTTCTAGTTAACTGAAGACTCACCCTGAATGTGGGCAGTAGCATCCCACGGTCCAGGGCCCTAGATGAATAAAAAGGAGGATGTGAACTGAGCATCGACCGTCATTTCTTTCTGCTTCCCGATAGCGGGTACAAAGGGACCAGCTGTCTCAAGCTCCTGCTGCTATGCCCACCCTGCCATGGTGAGCTGTGCTCTTAAATAAAGAGCCGGAATAAACCACGCCTTAAGTTGTCTTTTTCAGGAATTAGTTACAATGCCAGGGGAGTAACTAATTCACGCTACATCAAGTATTAAGGGGGCACTCCAGCAGTCCATGGCAGGATTTCAGAACTGGGCCCACTAAAACCAAGGTACAGTTAGGGAGAGACTGAATAGCTACCGCCCGACTCTAGGGACAGGGACCAGAGGGCTACGGGGTACCTGGTCATTTCTAATTGCTGTGGACAACTTAATAAATAGGAACACACAGCTGAAAGTCTAGATTCTGGGTTCAGGGCAAGTTCAGGAAACGAGACGTTTGGCTGTCTCCTAACCAGATGGAGACCGCCAAAGATCAGATTCTGAATCCTGTGGGTTGTCAAACTGTAAACTCTTCAAATCCACAACCTGTCATTGCTTTCCTGCGATGTCATGGGTAAGGAGTGGACTTCCGTAGCCTCACAGGGACAGATCATGTCTGAGTCGTGGGTCTTCTTCAGATGCCACCCTCCATTTCCAGGAAGCCAGGGCTTGTAACATTTGCGGTGGCCACCCGAGCGACACCGAAACGCAGCCAAGTACAGACTGCTGCTGACGTTCAACACACCAGGGCCATGCAAGCCGATCCCCTGCTTCCCATCAGCTCACTGGGTCACACAAGGTTGAGCACATGATTAGTCACAACTTAACATAAAAGTTTTATCACGTAGAGCAATTGCCAATGACTATGTCTGCAACAGCGTCATTAGTAAAACCCTCAACAAAAAGGAATGAAAAGGAACCAAAAGGGGACAGAAGAGCAAATAGTGTTCACAAGTGTTACACTCGTGTGCATGTGTGCCTTCTTGATTTCAGACACCCGCTCCATGCATGTGTATGTGTGTGCGTGCGTGTGTCTGTATGTTATTATGTAGCCCAGATTGTATGTGTGTGCGTGCGTGTGTCTGTATGTTATTATGTAGCCCAGATTGTATGTGTGTGCATGCGTGTGTCTGTATGTTATTATGTAGCCCAGATTGGTCTCACACTGATAGCTATCTTCTCGCTTCAGCTTCCTGACTTTTGGGTTACAGGTGTGTTTGTATGTGTGTGTGTGTGTGTGTGTGTGTGTGTGTGTGTGTGTGTGTGTGTGACTACACCTGCTTCTGAGAATCTTACACACTCGGTAAATTTCACTCACTTATTTACATGTATGGGTGTTTTGTCTGCATGTATGTCTATGCACCGTGTGAGTGTCTGGTACCTGTGGAGTTACAAAAGAGTGTCAGGCCTCTTGGTACTGGAGCTATGGGTGGTTGTAAGCCATTATGTGGGTTCTGGGAACCGAACCCTAGGTCCTCTGTATGAGCAGCCGGAGCTCTAACCACTGAGACTCCTCACTGGTAAATTCTTGATAGAGTAGATGGGAGTTACTTAATCTCGATGCTAGAGCTTACTCTATTTTCCTTTAATTACTTTTGCTATTTTTGCATGTGTGGTGAGCAGGCATGGTGTGTGCTTGTGTTCTCATGTGTGTGAGTGCATGTGTGTGTAGGGGCCCCAGATTGACATCACGATTCACCCTGATTGCTCTCTATTTTACTCACTGAGGCAAGGTTTCTCAGTTAGAGCCAGAGCTCATCAATACACACTAGTCTTGCTAGCCAGCATGCCCCAGGAACACCCTGTGACTGCCCTCCAAGTCCCCGAATTCCAGGTGATTGGGACACCCACTCGGACCATCTGTGGGATCTGGGAGTGCAAACTGCGGTCCTCTCACTTGTGGGGTAAGCACTTTAACTTTACAACAGAGGTAGGTTTCTTTTCTGGCTTTCTTCCTCTCTGCCCCTCTGTCCTCCCTCCTTCCTTCCTCCCTCCATCCTTTCTTTTGTTTTCTTTCTTAAGAATTTAATTTTTTGGCTGGGCATGGTGGTTCATGCCTTTAATCCTAGTACTTGGGAGGAGGCAAAGACATATTTCTATTAGTATCTATATCAGAGTTGAAGGCCAGCCAGGGATACATAGTAAGTCTCTGTCTCAAAACACAAAAACAAGGCCCGGTGGTGGTGGCATACACCTTTAATCCCAGCACTCGGGAGGCAGAGGCAGGTGGATCTTTGTGAGTTCGAGGCCAGCCTGGTCTACAAGAGCTAGTTCCAGGACAGGCTCCAAAGCTACAGAGAAAACCTGTCTCAAAAAACCAAAAAACCAAAACCAAACAATCCCCCCCAAAACAAACAAAAAATAATTTAAAAATTTTAATGTGTAAATGTGTGTATGTGTGTGTGTGTGTGTGTGTGCACATATGTGCATATGAAGTCAGCTGGAAGCATGGAGGCCTCTGGAATTACAGGCAGTTGTGAGCCTTCTGATATGGATGTTTGGAAACCACACTCACCTTCTCTGGACATTCTTGACCTCTGAGCTATCTCTCCACCTCCCAGTTAGATTAGACATAACAAATTTCAGATATATAGAAGAGTATTTGACCATGAGAGAAATGCTGAGGATTGATAAGGGGGCTCAGGGGTGAAGAGTCTTGCTGCCAAACCGGATGACCTGAGTTCAATCCCTGGGACCCACATGGTAGAAGTGGAATGGATTAAGTAAAATGCTGTGGATGCCTGAGGGGCAGCGGGTCCCAAGTTGGGAGCCATGAGGTGGGTGAGAGACCTCAATGGGGCAGCCAGTCCCATGAGGAGAGACAGACGGATGGGCATGCAATGAGACCACACCATAGGTCTCCGAAGGTGGGTGAGAGACAGAGACATGGATAGGTATGCCATGCAGGTGAGGTTGGATATTATTTAGTGGGTTATGGAGGGGAAAGGGTAGAAGGGGAGAGAGAGAGAGAGAGAGAGAGAGGCAGAGGGGGGGAGGGGAGAAGTGGGGAGAAGCTGCCTTTTTGAGAGGGAGATGGAAAAGGAAGGGACTCAGTCTGGAAGCTAACAGGGAGGGAGTGGGCATGGCTTGTCTCTTAAAGGGACAGAGCAGACCATTACAAGAAGGAGAGAAAAATTTCTATTAATTGATGGATGACTTCCACATGTACGCCGTGGCACACATGCCTGCTGGTTTGCATGCTCAAATACATACACAGACACTAAAGAAATAAATAAACAAATGTAGCTTTTAAAAAGTTGAAGACTGTATTTGTTTGCTGTAAATTACTGACGAAACGGTAAGAATCTAAACTGTCAATAAGCACTGACCCACAGTAGAACCCTCCCCGCCACTGAGGGTGGCAGACTGCTGAGGTCCAGTTCTGCTCTGGGCACACCATCAAACTAGACAATCTTGAGTGTCAGCGTCTGTGTCGCTAGGGAGATTGAGTGCCTGAGACATCCTGGAGCCACGCAAGCAGAGGAGTCCTAGCCGAGCTTCTCCTTTCTATAAATCGGAGACAGGACAGTGCTGTGGCACCAGAACAGGGAGGAGTCAGAAATCCCCTCCTGCCACCCCCCTACTAAGGACTCCAAGAAAGTGCTGAACTAGAACTCTGGCTCTGGGCAGGAGAAGCCTTTCTGAAAGTCTGGTTGCTCGCTGACTGGGTGGGCTGAGAGCTGCAAGGATTTCAATGAAAATGGTATCAGATATTGTGTCTCTTGGACACCCTACAAAAGCAAATAGAAACGTTCTATGGAGAAATTGTTTCAAATTCTCAGATATGTCCCAAGGAAGATGGGCAGCTTATAGTTTAAAAATACGAAGGGAAATAGGACCCAAGCTGAGAAACAGCAGAGAGAGCAGTGATATCCCCAAGACCTCGCTCTTATAGGGGGCATAGACATCATGTAACAGCTAAGCTTAGTATGCTTAAAGATAGGAATGATAAGTATGTATTTATGGATGAAGCAGATTTCAAAAGAGTCAAACAGACATCATAGATGAATAATATTGTTACAGGTCGAACAAACAGAAAAATCTACTGACAGCCAGAGGAAAATGCGTTGCATCTATAACTTACTTGAATATCATAAAAAATAGAACACGAGTTCATGGAAAGAAGGTTAGTAGACACATGACAAACCAAATGTAATAAAAAGCTGATGTAAATCTAGATGTCAAATACTTGAGTGTTTGCTATAAAGTTCTTTCAACTTTTCTGAAAACTTAATGATTTTTCTTCTAATAGTAAAAATGTTACATAGGTCTACATGCAGATGAGGAGGCTGGGAACTTAGGGAGCAGATATTCAGGCTTCTCACATGGAGTACAGATAGACCAGTCCTCTTAACAACATAAAAAGGATGCTCAGAACAAAGAACAATGATGTGGGAGTCCCCTCTGTGTGTTGCTTTCATTGGTTAATGAATAAAGAAATTGCCCTGGCCCATTGATAGGGCAGAACTTAGGTAGGCGGGGAAGACGGAACAGAATTCTGGGAGGAAGAAAGCAAAGTCAGAGAGACGCCATTGATCCACTGCCAGAGTAAGACATGCTGCCGAAACTTGGCTGGTAAGCCACTGCCACGTGGCGATACACAAATTAATAGAAATGGGTTAAACTAAGATGTTAAAGTTAGCCAATAAGAAGTTAGAGCTAATGGGCCAAGCAGTGACTTAATTAATACAGTTTCTGTGTGGTTATTTCAGGGCTAAGATAGCCGGGTGGCTGAGATGAACAAGCGGTTCCCTGCAACAGAATAACATTTTAATAATTATTTTTATATTCATTTACGTGCTGGGGAAGTGCACATGTCAGGGTGCATGTATGGAAGTTAGAGGATACTTTCAAGAGTTAGTTCTCTCCGTCCCTCATGAGGGTCCTGGGGATTGAACTCAGGTCGGCAGGCTTGGCAGCAGGTGCCTTTCCCTGTGGAGCTGTCTTGCTGTTGTCCTAAGAATAAAGTGTTTTAAGAACATATTAAAACCACTGAAGAAGCCTGATGGCACACTCACTGAACCCCTGCACTTGGGAGGCAGAGGCAGAGGCAGGAAGATCTCTGTGAGTTTGAGGTCAGTCTGGTCTACATAGTGAGTTCCAGGACAGCCAGGGCTGCATGGCAAGATTCTGTCTCAACCAATCACTAAAGTGAAAACAGAAGCTTGCCACTCCCAAGTCAAAGCCTGAACAAAGGTGGTGGAGAGGCCCATGGGAAGAGACTCTCTCACTTCCCTTCTAAGCTGACGCCAAAGCTAACAAACTGGAGGTTAAGCCTTCAGGGCCTTGCAGGACTCAGTGGCCTATAATGTAGCAGCTTACCTCGGCACGGTGGTGGATGACTGTGATTTCATTACAGGGTGAGGCAGGAGGATGCCAGGTCCCAGGTCAGCCCAGGCTATACAGTCAAAAACCGAATTGCGAATGAATGAATGAATGAATGAGCAGACAGAAGAGCCAATCAGAAACAGGAATGCTGCCACGGGCCAGTACTCTCAAGGCCTGAGAGACTTTGAGGAAAGCTGCCAGGGTGTTGAGCAGAGCACAGGGCAATGCAAGGGCGCTGATGGAATCCCACCCCGTGGAGGAAGCCGCAGGCTGGCCTTGGAGTGGATTTGCTGTGCGTATTCCATGGGTGGTCCATCAAACCCCAAGGCCTGACCATCGGTGGGAGCTCAGCAGAGCAGATGTCACCCAGGCTTCAAAGGATGGCCGCCACCGAGAACTTTCTGAGGAAAGTTGCCAAGCACCGGCCAACAGTAAATAAATAACCAATGAGCTACGTGAAGAACACGTGCCCGTGAATGAGACTCATGAGAGGGAAAGAGAGCAGCCAGGGATCTTAACAACCCAGCTGGCTCTGCAGGCCACGTGTGAATTTAACAATGAAGCCCAGAGAGGACCTTTTCATACGTGTGAAAGTTGTAATTGATGAACCAGAACGCAAAACCCAGCAGGTTCTATACAGTCAGAGGCTTTATTCTTGAAAACGAATGATCTATTAGGGAGATCTTTGTTGGCACTATCTAGGGAAAAAAGAAAAATCCACAGATGAACAGTATTTGGGATAAGAATGAGGATTCAGCTAGAAAATGTATATTTGAAAATCTAAGAAAATGCAGCAGCGTCTGGAGCCAGTGGGAAATTTCCAGAAGGACTGGGCATGCTAGTGCAGTGGGCAGGGCTCTTGCTTAGAGTGAGTCTGATTCCTACTGCCAAATAAATATGTGTGGGAGCACACATCTGTAACCCTATTACTTCAGAGATAGAGGCAGGAAGATCAGAAGTTTGGCCATCCTCGGCTACACAGCAGGTCTGAGGCTAGCCTGGGCAAATGCTCAGTGACTTACAGATGGATGTGCAGGAGGTCTGTTTGGATTGAGAAACCCACCCATTTCATTGACGGGTATTTCTCCCTGGACAGATGACACCAGGCAATGTACAGAGAAGGTGGTGTCCAAATTACAGGCCTGAGGACAGGGTCAGCGCTGTCGTGTGGGGTGCTCCCGTGAGAGCAGAGCAGGCAGCCCTTGGTGTGCTTGTTAAGGCTTGCCTCACTCTGTACTGGAATTCCCTCTTCAGAACCTCACAAAGCTCTTAGTAGCAAATGAATTACAGTCAGAAACGCTGGGATCGTTTGAAGCCATTTTTTTTTAATTCCAAACACATATTTTTATTTTTGTAAACCTGGCATTTCCCAAACAGTGCAAGTGAATTAGAAGTGACTGCAGAGACGGGAGTACACACAGACACAGTGAGGAGGGACAGCCCTCCCATCCCAAATCCTCTTGGGTAGTGTGCTTTGTGTGGATACCTCAGGAAAGCTGTGGCCGTGCGGGAGGGGGCGGGGAGAGCAGGGGAGGTGCCTGCCCTGCAACAAACCACTCAGAAAGCGTAAACTCACACTGCCAATCATACTGTGCACCTCAGGATCAAACAAAGCAAACTGAACAGAAGTGAAATCCAGACCAGCGTGCTGTGGAGAGCACCGCACCATGTGGGGGGATTTACTCAACGTTCCCCTTGGGGGCGGAAGACTCAGAAGTCCGTCTAGAAGGCTGCTTTGGCCCCATTGGCTCTGCAGCCTCCCTTCAGCCATTATCAAATACTCTCTGCCATGCATTTTACTACTCCGCGTATCAAAACCCCCATCTCTTAATATCCCATGTCCTCGAGGAACTGAGAAATGATACTCGGTTTCTGCCTTGTGTTTGCTAAAGGGATAGCTTCCCCAGTGTTTCACATATGTCAGGCAAACACTCTGTTACTAAACTGTCTATCCCTCAAATGACAATGCTCTGTAACACCTCGAAAATTCAGGAAGTTGAAATTGGGCACACCTGTCCTAGGCGTCCATCCCCCAGGCAATCAGGTGTAACATTACCTTAACCTTAGGTAAATGTGAATAACGTTCCACACCGACCAGACTGGGGCTCAACAGCATCACAGGTCACTGGGGTGCCCCACAAACATGGCTGCTGTTTGTTGACATATCTTGCTTTTGGCTTTAGCAAAGAAAGTTGGTGCGGGGGGCTTCACGCAGCCTGCCAAGCCTCTGGGCACTGGGATGCTTTCCCAAAGCACTGCTTGTGACCGCAGTGCCAGGAACACAAGGCATGCATTGGTCTCTCAGCACAAAGCCAGACACTCAGCTCCCTCTCGCTAGTGTTTCTGTGCTTCTAAACTGCTAGCCTCTTGGGGATGCTCCAGACTTTCCTGAGTCCTGTGTAAACTCAGAAGAAGGGGGTCACTTTGTTTTTTGGAGGCATTGCTTTAGTCAAGACTTTACAAGGGTCCTTTTTCATATTAAAAACAAAAAACAAAACAACACTCAGTGCAGTCCAGAGAGCTGGCTAAACCACGAAAGACACAATGAAACCACGGGAGCAGAGAAACGATCATGCCCAAGAGACTGACTACAGGGCTTCCACGGTGAATTCAGAGGCAAAAGGGTACAATGGGCTACACAGTGGGGTTTTAAAAGAATGTTCTAGAGAGAGCTAACACAGACATATCAACACACTTGCCCACTTACCCTGATAGCCTGAGGAAGGCTGGCATGAAGATGCTGAACTATTCAGTGAGAGAACTCCGAGACGGTGCTCCACCCCCTTCTCTGCCCGTGTGCCCAGCAGTCACATCCCACGCTCTCCTGCCACCTGGCTCTCAGCATTATCAGACAGGCAAAGATGCTTCCTACAATGGCTGCCAGGATTTGCTTCTGAGGCTACCATGTCATTTTCTTAAGATCTGCCTCATGGAGCTGTACTGACTTATTGACACATGGCTACTCATGGGGGCTTATCTTTCATGATGGGGCACGACCGGCCAGATTTCACCCGAGTCTGCCCTTCCTCCCTGTCCACACTTCTCAGGTGCAGCTCTGCTGGCTGGCTGGATTGTCCACGTGAGTCACCATTCTCCACTGACCCCAATGAAACCATGCCCTCTGCAGGAAGCAGGCCAGTGGGGACCGATGCATTTGGCTAAAACTGCAGCTGGCACTCTAGTGGTCTCACCACCTAAGAATATCGAATGATTTATTAAAGGAAACCATGACATAATCCACACATCATCATCACAGGACAGCTGCAAGTGGGGTTCATGAAGAATCTACACTTCACATCTATGGCGGGATGGATGGCTTACTACCCCGAGGCTGTGTTCTCTGGGGATCACCAGCATCCGGCACAGTGCCCAACCCACAGTCCAGGCTGTACATGGCTGGCAAAGCCAAGACTTCTTTCCCTATTCTTTTAACAAAACTTATGAACTGGGTGTATACTACTTTCCTGAGCTGCCCCAGTCTTGCTGTGACCCTTGTCTCCATTCTAGAGTCAGATGCAACATTTGACTTTTAGGACCAGCTTTGACATATGGCTTCTTGGGTTTCCCAAAGCTGAAGATAGCGTTCACTTGTTTGGGGGAGGGGAACACCAAAGCTCTTGGCTCAGAGTTCTTTGTATGATTTCTGGGTCTCCCTGGTTGAGGGTGTCCCTGAAGCAGTCCTTTAGAGGACAGAGTCATCTTGTCAGCAAGAACCAAAGGCAGAAAGTTTACATTCCCTGCAGGTGTGTGACCACAAAAGTCCAGCTTCCTGACACCTGGTCGGGACACTCTTGAGCCTGACTTGCCGACCAGATCCAATTGGGCTGAAGCCAGCCTGTGGGTTGTCCCCTAAAGAGACATTGTTGCTTGGCTTCGCCTACTTTCCTGTATTGTATTCTCTACTTCCTCACTGCTAGCTTCTGGGAAGACTTTCTCAATAACTTACTTGCACCCAAGTCCTTATTCCAGGTTTTGACTCTTGAGAATTCCACCTAAGACATAACATAAATCAAGTGGGGCTATCCTCTCTGGGAAGGAATCTGCAGGACTACCATTTGGGGACAGCAAGAGTGACAGAGGAAATGGAGATCCTTGAACTGAAATGGCATCACAAGGTAACACCCCACACACAGAGACACAGGTCTTTGCTGAGAGAACACAGCTTCAGTCCTGCGCTTTAAATCCTGGCGCACAGTGTCTGGGATGAGATGCTATTCTGAGGTTGACCAGTTGTCTATCCAGCGCTTGCTGACTCCAGAGGGAGGAGGGTGAAGTGCCTGCTGCATGTCTCGGAGGTGTGCAGAGCATCTGCAGTGAGGAAACCAGGCTTTTATCTCAGCTCCTGTTGGGAATCTCCCAGTGAGGTCCGTAAGAGAAAGCACTGATACTTCTTCAAGGCTCTGGCCTCGACTCCGGGCGACAACAATGGGAAATGTCTTAGGTGCTCTTGCCACATCCACGGTGCTTCTGCAGCGCTCCCAGCTTGGTGGATTCACTTCATGAGGTTTCTTTAGTTTATTTTATCTGCAGGTTTTAAACAGCAAGTTCCAAAGTACAATAAGTTCTTTCTCTTTTAAAATTTGTATGCAGGTACATGTATTTCCAAGGTTTCAGTGCTTGAGTGAATTATAGAACTATTTAATAGAAATTATAAAACATCGATACAAATATAAAGACACGATCAATATAAAAGGCTTACATTTATAAAAAATACTTTTAGGTAACAGTTTCCCCTGAGGGTTGACCACGCAATGTTGCATCCATAAATATTGCTTTGCTCTGTAGCTCTTCTTTCCCAAGCTCTGAGTTTGTTTGTAAAGGGAGGTCGTGGTGGCCCCAGTCATGTGACCTGGCTGGAGGTGGCCATCTCAGGTCGGCACCGGGCTTGACAGGATGAGGAAGAGAACAGCATCAGTGGGGCCTCCGAAAAATCTGGAGAAGATTTCTTTCTTCCAAATATGGAAGATACAAAGATCAGGGACCACAGGCTGGCAATGGGAGCATGAGGGCATCACATGACTGGTACGGTGGGTCACTGGTTTTTCTGCACCCAGTCCCAACCATCTTCATTCTCTTTCCGGTTCTTCTCAGCTTCGATGATCTCTTTGTACCTTCTGCGGAAGAAGCCCATCTGAAAGACAGTGGAAGAGCTCTGGGTTAGGACTGGCTTTGGATTCCCAGGCAGCCTAAGCTATGAGGAGGTGGGAGGGACCTAGCTCTCCCCAAGCCTGGGGAAGCCAGGAGAATGTCTTGGGTGAGACTGTTTTTAGAAAACATGCAGGCAAGCAAAGAGTTACCTGGATCCACTTTTCAAACCACATTGACTTCCTGGTCTATCTCCCAGCAAGATGTTCATTGCACCGATTTTAGAAAAAGTGTTCCCCAAACTGGGTGCTGGGAAACACTAGTTATTGGGTGTTTTTCAAAGTTTCTTTTGAGTGAAGAAAACGATAAATATGCCATGGTCAATCAAGTTTGGGAAAAGCTCCAATCTTCTAGGCATTGACCACTGATGGGGAAAGCCAGCATTTCTAGAGCTTACTGTTTTCTCTCCTGCATATGTGTTTATGTATATACGTGTTTACATGTTTGTGTATACATGTGTTACATGCATGCTTACACGTATATTGTGTAGTGTATATTTGTTTATGTGCATATGTTTATGTATATGTGTGTTTATATGTTTGTGCAAATGTGTACACATAGATATGTATATATGTGTTTATGTGTGTATGTTTATATGCATATGTGATGATGTGTATGTCCTTAGGCATATATGTGTTTGTTTATGTTAATGTATGTATGTGTTTGTTTATGTATATATGTGTTTGTTTATGTGTATGTATATATGTGTTTGTTTATGTGTATATGTGTTTATATGTATAGTGTTTATGTGTTTATGTACATGTCTCTTTATGTCTGTGTGGATTTGTATTGTGTACATATATAAGTATATAAACATGTTTATACACATTTGCTATGTATTATGTATTTATGTGTTTTGTGTGTGGAGGTCAGAGTCAGGCACGAGCTGTCCATTTTGATTTTTGAAACAAGTCTCTCAGTGGCTTGGACCACTCTGAGCAGGCCAGCCTGGCCAGTAGGCTCTGGGAATCTGACTGTCTCTACTCCCCAGCATTGGGATGACAAGCATAGGCCACCACGTCTGGTTCTATACAGGTGCTGAGGAAGGACACAGGTCCTTGTGTTTATGCGGCAAGCACTTCACCATCTAAGTTACATCCTCAGACCTTACACAAACCTCTTAATGTCCCGAGAGATGTCAGCCCCTGTGAACCCATCTGACAAACAGTGCTCTCACACAGCTAACTTTTACAAGCATCCAGGGAGTGGGGTCTCATTTCGCCTTGCTAGTCTCTAGAACTTTCTCTCCTATCTGTAGCATTCATGATACCCATGCTGGAGTCAACAGCATAGATCTCCCCTCGGCTCTGCATCCTGATTCAGGGTGGCAGTTTTCTCCGACTTTTTTCTTCTACCTCTGCCCTGAAGTTGCATTTGGTCTGTGGCTCTTCGCACTTGGTAAGATGAATATCTGGCTCATCTCACATAGCCATTACAATTGCTGCTATCCAGTGTCTAAGCAACTGTTTGCGGCCTGTGATAGTTAAAGGAATGTTCAAACTGACAGTATCTACCATCTGGGAGATGGGCCTCCGGGCATGCCTTAAGGGCAGTGATAGTGATTAAGTTGATTGGTGTGCAGAGACCTTTCTTTTTAAAAAATGTTTATTTTTATGCACATCAGTGTTTTGCCCACGTGCATGCATGTGCACCATGTGCACACAGTGCCTGAGCAGGTCAGGCCAAGAGAGGCCCGGACTTCCTGGAATGAGAGTTGTGGGTGGTCATGGGCTCCTGCAGGGCAGAGAAGCAGGTGGAGATCAGGGTCTCTCTTGTGACACCACCCCATCTTCACTGAAGGGGGCTCCACTGGCCTTGCACAGATCAGAGCTGCCTCCCCCACATTGTTACTAGACTCCAGCAGGTCCCCCAGGGCTGTGCAGTTTGAATGGCAGGGAAGGAACAGAGGCCTTCCAAGGACAACTTGCAAGAGTCTGAGAAAATCTGTTATGGTTCAGTCTGTCAACTCGATTCAACCTGCAATCACCTGAGCAGAGAGTCTCAGTGAGACACTGTCTGGGTTAGGGTGGCTTGTGAGGGTTTCTTTTCACTGTTATGGATATGGGAAGGCCCAACCCTCTGGAGGCAGAACCACTCCCTAGGCATGAAGTCCTGGACTGGATAAATGCAGAGAGCGAGCTGAGCACAAGTGTGCACACATTCCTTTCTCTCTGCATTTGACTACGGATGCTATGTGACTGACTGGTTCGGATTCCTGCAGCCCCAACTTCCCTGCAAACACAGGTCATAACCTGAAATTGGGAGCTAAAATGAGCCATTTCTCCTGAAGTTACTTTTTTTGGGGGTGGGTGGGTTCTTCTTATCAGAACAACAGAAATGAAACTAGAAAAACTCAATCGTGAAGATAAACATGGCTAGAACAAGAAAGTGTCTTTAGCCTACACTTGGGGCTGCTGATGTTGTAACGGTTCCATCGGTAACCCCAGGTGACCGTGGTACCAATCAAGGAGACTTGTGACATTCCGCTCTTGGGCCACCGTGTGTGTGTGTGTGTGTGTGTGTGTGTGTGTGTGTGTGTGTGTGTGTCTGTGTGTGTCTGTGTGTGTCTCTGTGTGGGTATGTGCACATCAGTGCAGGTGCCTGCAGAGGCCAGAAGAGGGCATCAGATACCTAGAGCTGCAGTTATAAACAGTTGGAAGCCACCCTAACTCGGTTGTTCAGAACCGAACTTGAATCCTCCGCAAGAGCAAGTGCTCTTAACCACCGAGCCACCTCCCGGCTCCAGAGCTAGGGTTCCTCTTCATTCTAAGAAGGAGACGAGATGGCTCACTTCTCGTGTCCATGCTAAGATGTGGTGAAAGGATTTGGAGCAGCTAATGCAATGATGACGCTCACATGCTCAGACCATTATGGATGTCATTCTTGTCACCAACTAAGTAAGGGTGCTGTCCTCTCCTGCAGACACCCAGAGCAAGCTCTCTTCTTCAGGCAGAAACAGGCTTGGAAGGCCCATTCTCCCCGCCAGGACCCCAGGGTCTGAGAGTTCTGACCCCAATAGTCAACCTTTGAGCATGGGAGGCTGATGAGCGATTATGTGCAGGGGAGGCTGAGTTGTCACGGGTATGTATGTCTTCCCCAAGACCATTCCTTAAAGCACAGTACATTCTTGTGGCTGGGGAAGGCTGACTATGGCAGAACAGGCTGTGCACTGTGCACCAGAGCTTAAGGTTGCCCGAGAATAGACAGAAAGGGTTGCCAGGGCCATTTCCCAACAGATGGCAGTAGAGTGACTTCTAACAAACTCAGACTCTTCAAGCAGATGAAGAGAAAGCTTCCAGAACAAAAGGAGAACCTGGGGAATGACTTAGTAGAATGGTACCTGCCTAGTAGGCACAGGGCCACAGCTGTTATTCCCAGCAATGTGTGCACACACAGATACACACACACACACACACACACACACACACACACACACACACACACACGAATGAATGGATGAATGAGTGAATATGTGAATATCATTTTGTATAGTCACCACACTGTATGGTAACTTGCGCCAACCAGTCACTATCACCCCTACTGATCCTAGCATGTAGGTTCTCTTTCATTAGCATACCTGGGTATTTGGGAGGAATTCTGAGAAGTCTTGGACTGCCAGCTAAGCCCACCCTGAGACTTCTGGGAAACGATTAATGACAAGCATATGCTGTACCCATAACGACCCCACACTTCCACCCAGCGGCGTCAGTTGCTTCCTGAATCTGAAACCCTTTCTGGAATCTTCCAAGGTTTGTGTTCCAGGAGGGCTCAGATGTTTTGTTTATAATTATCCTGCTTGCAGGAGAAACCGCCCTACGAGGAGACTTCATGACTAGCTTCAAGGTTTGCTCAGCTGGAGGCCTGGAGCAGCAAAGCACCTTCTGGTCCCGACAGTAACCCCAAGAGAACAGCTCCCAGATCCCTCCTGTGCACTAACCGATGTGTCTCCAGAAAACTGGCCAAGTGGCACCTTCTCCTCAGCTGCCCCGTTAGGTGAGTGCTGGGTGAGTCAATGAACCCAGAGGAAGAAATGAGAACCGACCCAGTTCTGAGGTACTCAGTCCTGGTCCAGTTCACTTCAGGGTGATAAGAACAGCAAGACAACTCCAGGGCGTCTGGGCTCTGAGGGTGTTTCTCTGGATGCTGGCCTTTGGTGTTTCTTGGGTAGCCATTCCGAAACTTTGGGCACGCTCTTCCATTGGCCTAGCTCTGGGCCCATGTTTATGGACCTCTTAGTTCCTTGGCTGTTTACACAGCCCGTCTCCATCTGAAGACGTCGAGGACACAGTATCAGACCAATATTTATCTCCAAATATAAACTAGCCCCACCACACGTCACTGGCACGTAGTTTTTAGCGGGGTGGTGGTTTGGGACTGTGTGTCCATGTGTGCACATGAGTGTATATTGTTTTGAAAAGTAGGGATGGGTTTTCTCAGTCTGCATTAGAGGCAAGGTGGTGAGCCTTCTGCCGTGGCTGCCAAACCTTCCATGTTCCCAGTGCTACTCCACAGATGTCCACTGCTAAGCAGTTTGGGTTGTGAGCCACAGTGATGCTCTCCAATAAAAACCAGGCTCTCTAAGAAAGTTCTAGAATACAAGGCTCCTGGAACGGTTCCAGCTGATGGAGGCCTCCGAGTAGCTCCTGTGTGTGGGGTGGCGGGGAGGGGCAGCCAAACCCTTTCTGCACCCTGTTTCTCTGTCACTTGACCAGGCAGGACTGGGTCTTCCTTGCAAAACAATGGCACTCTGTTCCAAAACGTCTAGTTTTGAAAAGGTGTGAATCAGGAAAGAAAAGAAGAGAGACAGAGGGTCCTTGGCTGGGGGCTGTGGATGAGCTCCTTCACTGAAGGGGTGGCCTGTGTGTCTGGCAAACTACAAAGAAGCAGGGGGCAGACTCAGGGAAGCTGTAGAGGGATGCAGGGAGGCATTTTTCTTCCAAAGGTCAAACGCCTGAACATATTTTCTCTTGCCCTGCTTCGCTGGTGTTAATGAGTTGAAGGTGTCTCTCAGATAAGCTAGCCCCATGCTGTTGCACCTCTGAGCAGTTCACCCTTTCCATAAAGGGGCCTCTAGGAAGAGGCACCAGGCTGGCGTGTCTTCCAACCCAGCCAGGAGCTGAAGCAACGAGAGCGGACGCTTTTGGATTTTTCTCCCTTGAAAGAGTTTCATGTTTCAAAGTCTTCCTCCTGCGCAGTGGTTTGGCAGGCTACCGTAATCCTTGCACATCAAGTTTAAATTACGGTTCCCAGTGTCCGCGGACAGCTCAACCCTGAGAAGGTTGATTAGGATCCATTTCAGCGCTCTGCTTAGCTTGGGGCCCTGCTGTGGATTTTGTGTAGGAGCCAGGTCCGTTTGCTGCCAAGCGTGAGAGAGTCTGGGCCATCAGCAGGCCCTTTAGGAAGGTTCTGGGGAGCAGTAATGGCAGGGTCTAGAGGGGGAGTCTGGGTGGGCTGAGCACAAGACAGGGAACAGGACTTAGCTCTGGAGAAGACATTTGTGGACCCTCAAGGGGTTTCTGTTTCTGATAGAAGGGAACTCCATGGGACACATGTCACAAGAGTCAGGGACCAGTGAAGGAGGCCAAGTATTGATGCTCCTCTCTGCCACTAAAGTGTCTTTCTCAGTGGGTTTCAAAACAGTTGTTTCCTTCTGCCCAGTTACTTGGGTGTGCCACCTAGAAGGAGCCTAGTGCAACTTGCTGAATGGAGCTGTTGGCTACCCAGTGAGCATCAAACACGTGGATTCACAAGCCCGTGTGGATCACAGAGGCACTGGCAGAGTCTGCTTTCTAGAGCTTTAATATCATACCAGCATTTGGGTTTAGACCACACAGTTTTGGGACGATCATTTTTGGCTCATGTGTGTAGGACACATGATATGGGATTTCCCTCTGTATGCTGTGATTACCATTGATAAATAAAGAGCTTCTTTGAACCTATAGCAGAGCTATAGGGGAACAGAGTTAGGTGGGGAAAACTAAATGGAATGCTGGGAGAAAGGAGGTGGAGTCAGAAAGAAGCCATGTAGCCCCCCCCCCCGCCAGATACCAGAACTTTAACCAGTAAGCCACATCCATGTGGCGATACATAGATTACTAGAAATGGGTTAAATTCAGATGTAAGAGTTAGCCAATAGGAAGCTAGGGCTAATGGGCCAAGCAGTGATTTAATTAATACAGTTTCTGTGTGATTATTCTGGGGCTAAATGGCTGGGAACTACCTAGTGGCCTCCCCCTACAAACACAGATGACCACAGGCAACAATGTCCAGAGGCACTCGGAAAGGGAACTCAGGCCTCTCAGAGGGTGTTCCAGTGGGTAAGAAGCTTGCTGCCAAGCCTCATGACTTAAGTTCCTTAATTTCCAGGACCCACATGAAGGAAAGAGAATTCATTCCTGTAAGTTGTTCTCTGACCAACCCCTCCTCTCAACTCCCCACAAAATAAATCTTTTACAAAAGTAAAAAACAGTAGAAGGGAATTCAATAGATGCGTCCGTACAGGAAGAGGGCCTGACCTCTGGCTTCTGTCCCTTAAGTGTTCTTAGAAATATGTCTCCTGGTCAGCTGAATGGCTGGTGCCAGCCAGCGGCTTCCCTGGAGGGGGTGGAGGGGATTACATATGGAGCATGGTAATAAAGCCCAAACTGGTGAGGTCTGACAAGGCAGATGCCGGGCTGGACTTCATCCAGCTTTCAGTGGGGTTCTCCGTACGGCGTCATCGATGCGATATTGAATTGCCACTCAATACCCATAATGCATTATTTTCAGGTTGTGGATATAGGAAACAGAGTTGACAAAATGTCTGTAGTCCAACATTGTAGGGAAGGTAGAACTTCAAAATAATCCTTCATTTCACTTGTTTTTCCAACCTTTTCTAGATTTACTACACAGTCAGTCCCCCCAAAAGACATATTCCCCCCTAAAGGCTTCCCATCCCACTTGCTTCTTTTGTGAGAAGTCAGAAGGTCTTACAGCCATGCTTGACTTGGACAACCCTCTGATATGAAGACTATACCAAGTTTTTAAAATTATAATTAATTTTATGTCACATGTGCTCCCATGTACATGCCACAGTGTACACACAAACATCAGTGTGCACACAAACATCAGTGTGCACACAAACATCAGTGTGCACACAAACATCAGTGTGCACACAAACATCAGTGTGCACACAAACATCAGTGTGCACACAAACATCAGTGTCCACACAAACATCAGAGGACAGCCGGTGGGAGCTGGGTCTCTTCTTCCTCTCTCTAGGTCCCGGGGATTGAACTCGGGCTGTCTGATTTGGCAGCAAGCACTTACTGCCTGAGCCATCTCACCAGCCATCCCTTTTATTTTTAAAATTAATTAATTTAATGTGTTCGTGTGCCTGAGTGTGTGTGCGCGTATTGCATGCGTGCCTGTGTGGAGAGTCGGGTCTAGAAAACTTTACACAAAGGTTGCCAAATTAGAGAGTAAGAGAAACCAGTCGGCAAAGATGAAGGTGGAACCCTCGGAAGAAGGCCAGCTAGAACCAGTTGGGGGCCACTGCAGAGCTGACCTGTGGCTCATTCTAATACTAAAACACACTCCCAGGTGGCCAGAATCCTGAGGTCCCTCAGTAGACAGGATTCAAGAAGTATTCATCACCTACTGTCAGGGACTCAGAGAAAGATGGTGGTCCTGGTAACAAGTCCCCAGTCAACAGCCATCAAGTGTCAACATCAACCAACTTCTACACCTCATCTCAAACAAGAGCTTGTCACATACATGAGGGGCAGGAAGGGAAGCCTGAGTAGGCTATGGAGATCAGTAAAGAGCAGCGAGCTCTGTTGAGGATCAGACAGCAGCATGCAGTTTGCCTGCATTTACTCTGATCTAAGTACCAAGAAGGCACAGAGATAACAAGAAGGCATAACCCACTATGCTCTAGCCCACCCTGGACTCTCACCACCTCATATCAGATTCGTAACCATGATGGACAATGGCAAGTTCTATGCAATGACATTTTTGATGCAGAAAAGTATGTGTGTCCTCTCCCTTCCCTTCCAAGAAGAATAAAGGAGCCATGGTGCATATACACAAGGTTGTTCCCTTTAGTTCTCCTGCGGAAACAAGGCCATGGAATACAGCTTGTGTGTGCGGCTCTTATCAGGGAACATGGTCCATCACCACACTCTCTCTTAGCAAACAGGACAAAAGCAAAGGGACACAGTGGCGGCAGGCGGGAAGAGCAGAGAGCACAGATGACGTGTCTTGGGTGGTGTGAGCTCAGTGGGGTAGCCATGAGGACTTCGTGCAGACCAGCAGGGGGAATGGGAGTGGCCATGACATCCCCTGCTCTGTGTCTGGGCCCATGTGGCTGGAGCAAGAGCGCTTTCTTCTCATTCCAAAAGCCCACATGAAGACAGATGCTTCCCCCTACCCTACAACCAGGCGTCTTCAGATTCCAAACACTGAGCCTTGTTCTCCACTCAGAGGCCAGAGGCCCTCTCAGCAGGAAGGCGCTGGAGCTGGAGACGAGGGGTTGTTAAGAGTCTATCTGGCTGTGTGGGGTAAACAAAGGACGAACTGGACGGTTAAAAGGGAGGAAATGTCTGCTGTTGGCAAATACACAGGAAAATGCACACTCTGCAAAACCTGCGGTGGGAGGGGGGATCAGGGTAGTTTACAACGTGAACTACATCCCTCCATGACTCCGTTCCTAGGGTTTCACTCTGAGGACACAGTGAAGGATTTGTGCAACTTTCTGACTCTAAGGTCACCCACTGTGGTATTGTTATAAGATATGCACAACCAGGAACAACCCTGATTCTAGACTAGGGGGCTGTGGACTCCAGAGTTAGCGCTGTCGTGATGCGACCGGAAACGGCTCTGAACACAGGGAGAGGTTTGCAGTACTGCTCCCAGGGAACAACAGCTGCCAGACAGCACAGGATATCTGGCATGTGCGGGCATGTAAGACGAGCATGATATGCACCGTATGTTTCCTTCCATGTCCACATATTCTTCCAAGTAAAGTACCATTAAGTTTAAAGCAATGGAGCCGACCATTAATCTGAGAAAAGTATGCCAAACACACAGTTTTCCTGGAGTTTCTAGACTGTTTACATACTCTAAATTGTATTTATTATACGTATATTTTTCCAGATTGAGAGCTGAACCCACAGGGGCGGAGAAGATGTCTCAGTTGGTACGGTGCCTCCTGGCGAGTATAAAGGTCTGAGTTCTGATATTCAGAACCCGTGTGAAAAAGCAAGGCATAGTGGCAATGGTTTACAGTCCCAGGGCTGGGTAGGAGACACAGGCAGACTCCTACTGCTTACTGGCCAGCCATCTTAGCCTAACCTGGTGAGCTCCAGGCCAGTGTCTCAAAAAGCGAGGGTGCTGGGGGGCTGGAGAGATGGCTCAGAGGTTGAGAGCATTAGCAGCTCTCCCAGAGGTTCTGAGTTCAATTCCCAGCAGCCACATGGTGGCTCACAGCTCTGGTACCCTCTTCTGGAGCGCAGACAGAACACTGTATACATAATAAATAAATCTTTAAAGAGAAAACCAAAGAAATAAACAGCCAACAACAAACAACGGTACAACTGGTAAGATGATGGGGTGGGGGCAGAGGTGCCTACCACCAAGCCTGGCAGAGATCCATCCTGTAACATACCAACATACCACGGCAGAAGAGGAGAATTGATGCCTGAAAGTCATCCTTCTAAACACACATGTAGGCCATGACATATGTGTACAGACATGCATGCGAGTCTGTGAGCGTGCACACACAGGGACTGAACCCACGGCTTTCTATTTAAATACCTGAACATATATTGAGTATCTGTCTGGATAACTTAACTAATAAATTGTCCACGAACAAGCTGAGCCCATGAGAAAGCCTGGCTCACATCTACGCATGCGGAGAAACACAAGACCAAGCTCGTCACACTTAGGTCCAAGATGTAACTCCTGGATGCCACATAACATTTTTTTCTTTGTTAAGGTTATTATGTTTGATCAATACATACATATTGTTTTTTAATCCCAAATAATTATTTGGATTTTAAACATCCATGCACAATACTCTCAGAAACTGTTTCTGTAATAGGCATTTTAAAACTGCTTTGCTGAAGAGCACCGTTTACTCTGTGCCCAGAAGGTAACCCAAAGCAGGATGAAAGCCTGCCGTCTTTGTCTTCGCTTTGTACTTTCTCTCCCCTGGGCCAGGCTCTACTTGGCTCTTAATGAGAGTCCACCTAAAAACCCACAGTACCTAAGACCTCTCCTTCCCTTTCCGGGCCAACATCACAGATAACACTGTCTCCAGCTGCAATCATCTTGAAATCTAGGGAAAGCCTGGCTGGCAACCTATCACCCATGGTGAGGTCACTTCCCAGGCAGGAGCAAACACCTTCTAGGGACCAGATTGGTCTCCTGAAGTAGTGACGGCAGTAACGGTTTGGGATGGTTTTAATTTTCTGAGGATAGATAAAGTGAGGTGATTGGAGTCTCCTCCAAAGTGGTCCAAGAGGAGGCAAGATTCCATCCTCTGCCTGAAGAGGGCGCTGATTCCCTCTGTACCGGTGCGGTGAGGGGAAACCTCTTCCCAGGTTCCCTGGCCCTGGGGAGGCCCGCGACCTGGTGTCCTGGGTGGGACATTTGCAGGCACCCGTGGTCGCCAGACTCACCTTCCACAGCAGCACGGCCAGCAGCAGGAAGATGAGGAATCCCACCAGCAAACTGATGGCGATGATCCACCCCACAACGTAGCCGCGGGGCTCCAGATTGTGCAGGGCCTCGAAGACCACCTAGAAGGCAACACAGACGTGACACTGTGAGGACAAGGTCTGTGTCCTGGAAAGGCTATAAAGAGAGCAGCCCTGATTCCAAATATCACAAGCTGAACAAAAGTATAGTAAAAAACGTCAGGCCATGTTACATCCCGAGACAAGGTGACACTCTTCCACCTCGTATGCTGATTCTGAGATAAAGAAGATGGGGAGGGGGTGTTTCTCCAGCAGGGAGTACTTCTGAGGGTTCAACTCAATGTGCCACTTAGTATGGAATCATCTTCTCAAGACCATCTTCCTGCTAGATTGTAGACCATATAAGGGCTAAGCCACTGACTTGGGTCTCACAGCTGTGCCTAAGCTGTTAAAGAAGTTCATTCCAGATGTGCTGGCATTTCTAACCTGCATCATGTGTGGTTGGAGGCCTCATCTCATCGGAGCACACTTGTTTTTTTATTTATAGGTGTGTGTGCATCTGTGTGTGTATGTATAGCATATGCATGCAGGTGCCCGCAGAGGCTAGGAGAGAGTGTCAGAACCCCTGCAATTGGAGTTATAAGAGGTTGTGAGCTGCCTCATGTGGGTCCTGGGTATTTAACTGGGGTTCTCTTTAAGAACAGCAAGTGTAGCCGGGTGGCGGCGCACATCTTTAATCCCAGCACTCAGGAGGCAGAGGCAGGCGGATCTCTGTGAGTTCAAGGACAGGCTCCAAAGCTACAGAGAAATGCTGTCTTGAAAAACTGAAAGAAAGAAAATTAACAAGTTCTTTTAACTGCTGAGCTATCTCTCCAGGCCCTGAGGCAGAGCCCTTAACTTTGAAGAGGTTCATTGGTGTCTAGAGCTGACCTAAGTCAGCGCTCAAGAGCCAAGTGTGCTTCTCCTCCCAACTCAAGACACCTGTGATGACATTTTGTCAGATTGCAGTGGGAATATTACACCACAGAAATGGCAAGCAAGACAGGGTTCTTCTGGCCTCCGGCAGGAGAGTGGGGTGTTTTCCCTGCAGTAGCTCACGCCGACCATCCTCTCTGGCTAACTTCTAGTCCCTGCGGCTTTACAGAAATCAAGTGCCACTTGCGCCCTCTTCTTCCAAAGAGAAAGCCACCTGATCATCTTTAGTTCCTCGTGTTTACTTCTGGAGCAAGGAGTGGCTGGGTGATATGTGCTGGAGTAAGGGTGGGTGTGGACATTTATCCACACGACAGTCAGGTTCGTTGGTTTCACATGTAGAACCTGAACCCAGAACTTGTCTTAAGGGAAATTCAGTAGAGAAGAAATGCTCTTTCCAGTGTGGGAACAAGCTAGAGAAAGGTGCCTAGAAAACCCAGCAGGCACTTTGGGGATGGGGGCCTCAGGCAAAGTCCTTGACTTCTCTGAGCTTGGAGCTTTGCACCTGCGAGTCAGGAGCGCTTCAGTCCCTCCCTAGAGGTTCAGGCAAAAGTCAGCCAAACCTTCTGGCAGACAAGGATCCTGAGCCAGACTCAGTAGGGGGTTAGTTGTAAGGTCCGGGACTCTGAACTGTGTCCTCTTGGCAAAGCCATGCTGGAGGTCTGGTTTTGTGGATACAGAGACGAGAGTAGCCACTACAATTTAGTCTGGCGGATTTTGTAAGAATGTCCTGTCACGTCCCGGGAATGTGTACTCGGTGTCTTTTCTCAGTGGTGCTGGTCCTCTTGGACGTGACCTCTAAGCCTTGGCAGATCAGTCTCTTCTATCCCGACTGCAATAAACTCTGTGAGTGATCTGAGCGCCTTGCAGTGTGCTAAGAAGCCACATCATAGATTACAAACAAATGAAAAAAAAATGAATGAGCAAAGAAGGGAAGAAAAATCATATACGTGGAGAACACTGACCATAGCCCACAACGTACAGGGCACACCATGGAGACACACTGAGTACAGCCCACAATGTACAGGGCACACCATGGAGACACACTGAGCACAGCACACAATGTACAGGGCACACCATGGAGACACACTGAGTACAGCCCACAATGTACAGGGCACACCATGGAGACACACTGAGTACAGCCCACAATGTACAGGGCACACCATGGAGACACACTGACCACAGCCCAGAACTCTACCACTCAGGAGCCAGTGGCCCAGACCAAGCCTCTCTAAGACACCTCTCCTTTCCCCTTTTCCATCCTGATATTGCCCTAGTTCAGGCCCCACCATCACAGGCATGGCGCCAGGCTCCTTCCAGCGGTTCCCCCCCCCCCCCGCCACTGAATTTGTTCTCTAAGAACATAGGTCCTGACAAGTCACTCCTGTCACCTCACTCTATCGATGGCTCCTCTTCACTCTGAGTGTCTAATTCAGGACACCGAGTCACAACAGTCTGGTTCCCTTCCTTCCCAGGCCCTCCCAGGTCACGGATTCGCAACCCAGCTAGCTAGTCTCATCCTCCCTGAGGTCCCCGACTCTTTGTTTTTACACCTTGGAATGTCCTTCCACCCTGGTTGTGTGACAGGTTCTGTAATTGCCTGTCTTAAATACGTTCACACCATTCGACCTGCCAATCCTGCCCTTAAAAACATGATCAAAGGCAGGAAATATAAACTCCAGACAAAAAGCTCTTCTCAGAGATGTTGGGCTGGTGAGACGCCCCAGGGGTAAAGAGACTTGCTGCCAGACATGACAACCTCAGTGTGGTTCCTGGGGTTCACTTGGTGGAAGGAGGAAACCAACTCCCAAAAGCTGTCCTCGGACTTCCACATGTACCACACAGACACACATGTACACATGTACACACGTACACACACACACACACACACACACACACACAAAAACACAATTTAAACAAGAGACCTGGAAGATGCTGACTGCAGAATTACTCCCACAGACAGAATGAGAACCTACCCTCGGTGTCTAAGGAAAGCACAACAGGTGAGCTAAATGACGGCTAACCGTGAAGCAGAACAGCACCAGCTATTAAAAATGAAAACTGCTCTATAAATTATATTTGTCTCTGTGCATGCGCATATATGCATATGCGTGTAGCATGTGTGTATATGTACAGGTATGTATTCATGTTTTTGAAATAGGGTCCTATTCCATAGCCCAAGCTGGCCTGGAACTTACCATACAGCTCAGCCTGGCCTTGAATTCACAGCAATCCACCTGCGTCAGTCTCCTAACGGCTGGGATTACAGGTGTAAACGACCACATCAGGACTGATGTGCAACTTAAACATTTTATCCATTTATTTGTTAGCATATAGGCGTTTTGCCTGCATGCACATCTGGCACTATTTAAATGCTGGGTGCCCTTGCAGATCAGAGAGGGCACTAGGTACCCTAAAATTGGAGTTTTAGATGGTTGTGAGTTGCCATGTGGGTGCTGGGAATGAAAGAGAAGCCAGTGTTCTTAACCACTGAGCCATCTCTCTCTACTGATGCATGATATCTTAACAAATCAGAAGCACGGTGACTCCTGAACAAAGACATAGCGACTGTAAGTGAAGAGACCCACTGTTTAGGGAGTCAGCAGGAGGGCAAAGTGGGCTCAACAAAAGATGTCATGAGGCTGGGGAAGTGTGTTGAAACTGGATGAGTGAGTCACACACAAACTGGCCGGTGGTCCACAGGAAGATGCACTTGGGGCTCATAGTTTTGGTCGGACAGAAGTTACTTCCCCACGGATACACTCATAACTTCCAGAGCCACCCCTCATAGCTTACTCCTGGAGGACAGGACTTCTTAAGGGGACAAGGGTCTGCTGCTATGCAGAAACCCTCAGAGGGTGAGGGCTGCCCCTGTCTCTGGCTGGGGATTGAATAGAGGGTTCTGAACATACTGGGCAAGCGCTCTACCTCGGGGCTCTATCCTTCACTCTCAATTCTCCTCCTGACTGCATATCTGCGGCTTGGATAGAGACGAGGCCACAGGGGGAAGATTCTGCAATTAACTGACCACTAAATCTGAATGCGGTGTGCTTCCAAGGCCACCACAGACACAGGTTGCTTCTGAGGGAGAGGGTCAGCTATATATCACCCGGACTGATTCTTGCTTGTTACTTAGAAAGTCCAGCTCGTCTGTAATAGTTCATGTACACGCGTGTACATACTTGTGCACACGTGTGTCTATCCAGATGGGGCTCTGGATAATTGATGGTCAGTGAAAGACTTTGGTGGGCTGGACATCTTGCTCCTTTAAAACATGATCCTCCCTGGCCATGGTTTCCTTGGGGACCAAGGATCCTGGGGGAGTCCCAGACATCCCACTCCTAAGTCAACCAAAGCACATTTCTATGTGGAAATGGATCCTGTCCTTTAAACAGCAGTACGGATAATCGTGATGGTGGCCAGAAGCCGCTGGTTCACAGTGTGGGTGGGACTCCCTGTTGGTTTGGCTCACTCTTTCTTGTTCATCTCTTACATGATAATGTGGGCACACCACACAAGACAGCATTAGACTCATCGTTGGTCAGGATGCACATGCCACATACTCCCTAGCCTTAGCATCATTGCTCTTCCATCTCCTCTACCAGTGTTACTAGTGTCAGGGGAGAGTGTTGACTGTCTAACCGACTCCTCATTCTCACCCTTATCCCTATGAACCCAGCATCTACACTGTAGTTTGTGACTTTAAACCATGTACATAGGGTTGGTGGGCTTTCGGTCAGGCCTGGAGACCTGAACTGGATCCCCGGACCCCACACGGTGAAAGGAGGATCAACTCCCACACGCTGTCCTCTGACCTCTGCAGGAACACTGTGGCATAGGCATGCCTATTCATATATATGCACATGCAATAAATACATAATGCAATAAAAATTTTAAAGGGACCTGAAAGGTCATTCGGTAGATTAAAGAGCACTTGTCATTCTTACAGAGAATCCCAGTTCTGTTCCCAGCTTGCGCATGGCAACTTACATACAAACATGTATACACCTTGTCTTAGGGTTTCTATTGCTGTGAAGAGTCACCATGACAATGGCAACTTACAAAGGGAAACATTTAATTCAGGCTGGCTTACAATTTCAGGGGTTTAGTCCATCATTTTCATGGTGGCATGCAGGCAGACAGTGCTAGAGAAGGAGCTGAGAGTTCTACATCTTGATCCAAAGGTCACAGGAAGTGAACTGTATCCCACACTGGGCATAGCTTGAGCACAGGAGACATCAAGGCTCGCCCCCACACAGACACACTTCTTCCAACCAGGCCACACCTCCTAATAGTGTCACTCCCTATG
Source organism: Myodes glareolus (assembly GCF_982192425.1). Taxonomy (NCBI): domain Eukaryota; kingdom Metazoa; phylum Chordata; class Mammalia; order Rodentia; family Cricetidae; genus Myodes; species Myodes glareolus. Next base: position 5,490,621 of record NC_142029.1, read on the forward strand.
GGGGGGGGGTTCTTTCAAATCACCAGACACATAAAATAAAAATAAATAAATATTTTTCTTTTTAAAAAACTCACAAAGAATATACATCATTCCACATAATTCCCTGCTGCAAACAGAACTTCAGATGGCTTTCCTTGGCTGCCACTGGTTGTATGTGGTATGGACCCTACCTTTGCCCTCAATCTTGCCTCCTTTGGTAGCTTAAACACGCCACCCCATCTGGTCCTCTTGCAGCTTTCTGCTAATGAGCCGGGACACTTTCTCCTGCTGGGCAAGCTCACTCCTCTCCACTCCCAGGCCTTAACCCCATTCTGTTCTGTTCTGAATGGCTCAGTGGAGACAAAGTCCTTGCTAGTTTCCTTGTTGGTGACATCCTTGTTCTCCCATAGCCAGCCCCAGGGTGGGTGGTACGGCTGTGCCCACCTCCTCCCTCAGTGCCTGGCACACACACACTTAGCAAACCCTCAGATATAGTCACCAGCTGGCTAAATGGCTGGAAAATCTCACGTGTGTGTCTGGCAAATGACACCTGGAGTTTTCTCAGTTTTCAATGGGCAGTGCTTAATTCTCCCACAGGAATTTTGGGTGAAGAGGATGGTACAGGAGGGGTGGCAATAAATCATAGCATAACCGAGGTTCACGGTTAAAAAAAACCCTCTCTGTATAGAGGGCATAATTATGTGTATGCAGACATGTCTGCTTGTCTGTGTGTGCACTGAGCATGTATGTGCCAGAGCCAGAAGAGAGTACCATGTCCCCTAGAGTTGGAGTTGTAGGTCATAGTAAGCCACCTAATGTGGGGGCTGGAAATTAAACTGAGGTCCTCTGCAAAAGCAGTAAGTGTTCTTAACCTCTGAGTTGCCCCTCTAGACCCTACTAGAGACTTCTCACTGGTGGTGTTGAAGCCTTCCAACAACTGCAGGGAAACAGAAAACAGCCTTCCCATGACAGAGTCAAGAAAACTGAGGCTTGGAGCTTAGTTGATCTCCAAGTTACTGAGTTAGGATGCTGACTTGGGAGTTTCTGATTCCGAAGGGGAGGCAGGAAGGAAAAAGCCGGAAGCCAGGCAGGCCTGACCTGAAAGGATGGGTTCAGAGCACGGGTCACCGGAATGTGCTGTCTTTACTGATTTAGCAGGGCAGGTTTATTCAGGCGTGCACACAGGATACAGGAAGGAGGCTTCCTTCCGGGGTCTGACCTAACCTGAGTGGGAAGACCCCTTTTCGGAAGAGGAGATCAGGGTCCAGGGAACAGAGGCTGACTGGACTCTGCAGATCCTCACAGATTAAATAACTTAAAACAAGCCAGTCATTTCCTTGTCATGTCAAACACCTTTGCCTTTGTCTCAGTGGATTCATCTGGAGTAGCTGGGCACCAACGTTGATTGAGAGGTTACGAGGCAGAGGGAAAGAGGCACCAGGCTGTGCGTCTAGCACTCCAGACACCACCCTGGCCTCAGCCTGTGCGAGATCTGGAGTGGATCAATTGTTTTCTCCCCGAGTCACAGACTCCTTCGTTCCCGAGAGGAAGGGGCTTAGTGATTCTCACACGGAAGGGGACAGCGGATTTTCTAGGGGTTATTCTGAATCAATGATCCAGATCGTCACATGCAGGAGGAACATGAGACTCCATGAAGAAGACAGAAGGTTCCAAATGCATTTCCCATCCCACTGGCAGGAACCACTGCTTATTCTACCACACTCTTTGGTTTTCAGTCGGGATCTCGCTATGTAGCCAAGGCTGGCCTCAGATTCAAGGTCCTCTGCTTCGGCCTCCCGAGTGCTTGGACTTCAGGTGGGTCACCACACCCAATCCACATTAGTTCTCGAAAGAGAGTGAGGCGTCCACAGCCCGCCAGTCATCCTTGGACGAGGCCTCATGTTCTCTCATCAGGACGGCCGCTTGCCCAGGCAGTTCCCACCGAAAAGTGCTCCAAGTGTTTGAACAGTGACTCTTGCTCTCAGGCAAGCGTGGCTGACTAGTCACTGCCCTTCATGACACCTGAAGCGTGCTGAAGGGGACAACGGTCACTGTCTGTGGCCCAGTGTTGGCTCCTTCTCCCCAGTCAATGAGTCACAGGGAAAGACGGGCTCCCGTCCCTGCCAGAGCAGCTGACAACACCAGTGACCTGGTCCCCAGGTACAGAGTGCCGACCTTAGCTGGTGAGATGCTCATGCCTGACCCCAGAGCAGCAGGTGACAAGAGGGCAGGGGCGCTGGTCCCAGAGCCCAGGGCACTGAGTCCTCCCTGTGGCTGGACTCAGCACGGCCCTGGCTTGTCAGGTTTCCTGATTCCTCTCACACCCCCACAGTCTGGTTCTCCTGGCAATTCCAAGAGCTCTCAGATAAGCCAAATTCTAGCCCATTCTGCTTCTGACACAGCGGGAAAGTAGGTTTCTGCCTCTGTCCTCAAGGTGGCAGTGTGGTACACACGCCACGGCATGGTCGTCCAACACCCTTCTATTTTATGCAGATCCCAGGAACACAAGTGAGCAAGCATGCCAACCTCATACACGGACGAAAGGAATTTGGGGTGATGCCTCCAATAACTATCACTTCTATAGTCTTTTAGTTTACATTGGTGGAATCTCCAGCCTTCTTTATTGGCTAGTCTCCTTAAAAGTATGGGGTACTTGGGGGTCAGAGAGATGGTTCAGCAGTTAAGAGCAAGTATTGCTCTTGAGCAGGACCCAAGTTTGATTCCCAGCATCTATACTAGGCAGCCTAAAACTGCCTATAAATTCAGCTCCAGAGGATCTAATGCCTCTGGCCTCCATGGGCACCTGTGTGAATGTGGTATACATGCATCATTGGAAATAATAACATAAATCTTCAAAAAATAAGGGGTATTTCTTAGTTTGCTTACTATTGATGTGGCAAAATACCACATCATGATCCAAAGTTGGGTAGGGAAGGATTTAGTTCATCTTATAGCCCGTCATGGTGGGACGTCAGAGCAGGAATTCAAGACAGGACTGAGGAGAGATCATGGCGGAGTGTGCCTCCAGGCTTTTTCAGCCTGTTTTCTTATATTACCTAGGTCCATATAGCACGGCTTATGATGGGCTAGTTCCTGTCACATCAATCATCAATAAAAAGGATACCCCGATAGACCAATCTAATGGAGGCATTTTTCCGATTGAGGTTCCCTCTTCTCAGATGACTCCAGCTTGTGCTCAGTTGACAGAAACCAGCCAAACAGAAAACTAACCAATGCAGTACTTGAGTCTTTTGCTTCAGCTGCTGGCTTTGGAGGTAAACTCCTAGGGCAGGGGACATCTCTAACTCTCTTTGGTCTTTTGGTGCCTTTTCTGTCTCATGGATAGTGTTAGATGTCTCTGGAATGTATTCCTATTTTCATTCCCTTCAGAGCTCTCCCCCAAGAGAGTGTTTTCTAAGACCCCAGTGGATTTTTGTGGTTAGTGTAAACCCCACCAATATTAACTCTACAGTCACTACGGAACTTAATTTATAACAGTAGGAGGCTAGCAATAATAACAACCCATAAGACAGGAAAAATGTGACAATATTGTATAATGGTACTTATTGATTATGTCTGAAATTTTCTATTAGTATTTCACACTGTGGTTGACTAGGAACAAACCGTGGAGAGAGACAGCATGGAAAAGGGAGCTCATGTACCCCTCTTCCCCAAGCGAATTCCTGCTCCCAATGGGGAGTTTCCCAGGACACACACAGCTATGCCAAAATCTTTGTGGACCCCAACTACTGCTTTTACCTTTTTCTCTAACTTTTCTTTCTTGCCCCAACTTGCTCCCTGGAAAGTAAGTTGGATTGAGTTGAATATGAAAGTCAACATGTTATTGGTTCCTCACAACCAGCCCTTTGATCTTGCGGTCACTGAGACTCCACCAAGGTCCTCGGGGCTAAAGACTGCATGAAACCAGATAAGTGTCATTGAAGTTGATCTTGAACGTTACTTCTGGTTAAGTGTGGTGGGTTTGAACAAAAATGACTCTCATATGTTCGAATACTTAGTCTTCAACTGTTAGAACTGCTTGGGAAGGATTAGAAGATATGGCCCTAGGGGAGGAGGTGTGTCACTGGAGGTGGGTTTTGAGGTTTCAAAAGTCTATGCCATTCCCAGTCATCTCTCTGCTTCAAGATGTGAGCTCTGAGCTGCTGCTCCAGCACCGTGCCCACCAGCGCCGTGCCCACCTGCCTGCCGCCATGCTACTCCCACCGTGATGTTCACGGACTCACCCTCCGACATGGTAAGCCACAAATAAACTCTCTCTTTTATAAGTTGCCTTAGGAGCGATGTCTTAGCACAGCAATAGGAAAGTAATTAAGAGTAAACATCTTTGATGGATTCATCAAGGAACAAGTCCTCAAAAAATCTACTACTACATACTTCTAGTGACCGACAGATGCTCCACTGCATCAGGACATAAAAATAAAAGACACGCAGACCGCAGACCGAGGATGGACCTTGGGGTAGACCTCTTGCCGGATGTGTTAAAAGCCCCAGGCTTGATTCCCAGCACTGGGTTGTGGGATGGGGTGGGGGAGATAACACAAGGAAAAGCAATTGATCTTCCTAATTCATCATCCCGTGTGCTGTTTATGGTTAAAAACCGGACTGTGTGCTTCCTCCTTTTACCTACACCCCTGATGGACACCAGACAGCACATTCCCTCATCGGTCCAAGGCCACAGTGATTGGTGCCTAATCTGAGAGGCTGTGAAATTTCACCTGATTTAAGTTCGCTGGGCAGCCTCTGTGGAAACCCCCTTCAGATGGGTGGTTGAGGGGAGCCAGATGCTTAGAAGATTACGTGGGGAAAAAATGCACTTCATCTAAAACCAGAAGTCTTCCTACTCAGAGAAGATTCTTTCCCCTACTAGGAAAGTTGAGAACACAGTGCAGAACGGAATCTTAGCTTCTGGACCACAAAGGCAGTGGTGGGAGGACCTTTGAGAAGGGCTCTCTTGGGATTCTCACTGTGTGTTCCTTCCCGTCCCTGCTGGGAACATGAAAAAAAAAAAAAGAAACCTAACAACAGCTTCTTGCCAACACTTGATAGAGAGAATATTACCACAGCCCTCAAAACAGGAGAGTCAAAGACTTGAGCCCCACAACACAATGCTGTGTGTGGTGCCTCCCTGGATCCCAGGGCGAAGACAACATATCCAGAACTTTCTCTCCACCCACACAAGCAACTTGGCCTGCTACACACCTGTGAATCATTCCTATTGGCGGAATGATTGGGCATGTTTCATTTTAGATGATCTTTAACCAGCACTGTGACAGTCAGCAGGGACCACAGCTCTCTTGCTTGCTTTTTAGGTGCAGAGCTGAGACAGCTGCTAAGTGGTCAGAGCAGCGAAAAAGAGACGAGCGCCAACCCCAAATATCTGACCCGCTAGAAGAACTGAGCACGAGCCGTGGAGGACTTGAGTTTCATTCTGGGCAACTTGTCCATTTGCAAAGAGGTCAGGACTGACACCTTCCCTGGGATGGCTGACCCCTCGTGAGTGCTGTCATCCCCATGCATTTAGACGTCCCAGACAGGCTGACATTCTCATGATAAACTCGCTGGGAAGAGGAACAGGATTGGGATGCTATTGAGCTCACTGTTTTAGCTAGACTGGCTGGCCATGAAGCCGCGGCTCTTCCCCAGTGCTAGGACTACAGACACGCACTGCCATGTCTGGCTTCCTACATGGGTGCCAGGGACCAGAACTTGAATTCATCATCTTCATACAGCAAACACTTTCCTGACTGAGCCATCGTCCTAGCCCCTCACATGCCAGTATTATGAAAAGGTGCATCTCTGTGTGACTAGAAAATAAGTTAAAAATCTTGCTCTGTGCAAGTATACAATTCTTCGAGAATTCACTTCTTAAGTTTGTTAAAGCAACAACAGATTCTCCAAGAGAGGGCGAGTCTCCCCTGAGAGAAGGTAAAATCCATGGGAGGGGAAGCTGAAGAGCAGCAGGTTGTAGGGCTCCTTGGCAGGGCAGGGCCTTGGCTGTCTTCCCTGCCTGCTCCCCTGGGACTGGACTTAGGAGGGTGCCAAACAGCGCTGACCCTTCCCTCCCTAGGAACAAGAAAAAAAATTCAGATTTCCAAGGTCTCACTACTGTCCAGTGTCTCCCTCACCAGACACCTAAGCTGTGAGGTTCCCTGCCTACTCTGAGGCCTGACAACTTTAAGGAGAGCAGGGCAGAAGGGGGAGCGCATGAAAGAGGTTCTAGGTCTTGGCACTGTGACACGGCCTTTGTAAGACAAGCAAACAATTGTTTCCTAAGCTCCCCTCACCCTCAGGGTTTATCCATGGAACTGCATAGGCAGGGGAGCAGCAGAGATTTCAGGGGAGGGCCAAGGAGAGATAAAAATAGCCCTGGCTTCAGAGTGGAACTCTAAGTCCTATTGAGGACACTTCCAGACAGTTTTTCCTTTGGCCCATCACTACAAGAAACTCTCGCATACTGACAGCGTGCTAAGTTAACAGAGCCATGGACCCATGAGGCCTTCCAGGGGGCCCTGGGAGCCAGAGCAGGCAGGGCTTTGGGTCTACCACAAACCCTTCATCTTGGCTTAGAGAATTTCTTTCCCCTCAGGTCCCAACTCCAAGACCCCAATCCTCCGAGAAGAGCTGTCCCAGGGCAGTGAACTCACCAGAGTCTCTTCTGCGTTCCCATTGGCCATCTCCACCACTCTCAGGGCAGGGTCCACCTTCACCTTGGCACGAGCCATGAACTGAATGACAGAGGAGCTGTCCTGTGGAGGAAATGGCGCAGTTCATGAGACTCTTTTCAAACAACCTGGAGAATGATTCGCCCATGAGAGGGACTACGAGGAGCTGAGCTCTCAGGGTTCCATGATGATCCCAAGTGCATTTTATCACGCAACTAGCAGCCTCCCCATCACTGGTACCCACAAAGACATAGGCTTCCAGCCTCTCTTGAGAATCCCTTTGGATGGTGGAGGGTACAGAGGATTCTGCATTTGCCAGTACGGCACACATGCAAGCCTGTGTGTTGCGGTTTCCGAGGGGTGAGGGCCAGATAGCTGGTGATTGATACTGACATGTTCACAAAGAGTAGAGGATAAATAAAGCTGTTTAATTGTGTGCAACAAATCCCAGCCTGGCATTCCTCAGAAGGCATCTGATTCCCATTTTCTAGTCATCTTCTTGCCCTGACCACAGTCCTCAAAACCATGAAGGTTTAGTTAGCCTTAACTCTTTCTTTGCTCTTGAACGAAGCTCTCTGGAGGCTGAAGCCATTGGGCATTCAAAAAGGGATACCCGATGGAATGATGATGGGGATGTGTGTGGGAGACAAATACCCAGTTTGTAAATGGGGTCTAAGGGGAAAGAGGGGACCTTGGAGACTCTGCCTGTGGGGAGAAGCGGTTGGAAGCCTTGCTGTAGGCTCAGTTTCAAAGCCACAATCCAGATAACAAGCACATGGCTCCAAAGCCAGGACGGAGAAGATGTGGGTTGGCAAAGCTCAGGCCTCAGGACACTGGACGCTGTCTGTGGAGTCCCCTCGCTGCTCTGCGGGATGACTGGGCTCTGCCAGCCAGGTGTCTTTAGTGTCTCCATCTGCTCTGACTGAGTTCCTCTGTTATTTGAGGAAGTCACTAAGGTCAGAAATTTAATCCTTGGAGGCATATGCATGTGGAATTCAGGGCTAGGCTTCTGGCATTTAGGTTAGGCGTGGAGTATCCACGTGCTGAATGGCGTTCCCTGGGACTGGAACCTTTTCTCCAAGAGGGAGTAGAAGGTTTAAGCGATATAGGAGGTAAAGGAGAGAGCACAGTCTGGGAGGTGAAACTAGGCCGATTCTGGAAGCCCCTCCCAGTTTATAAAAGGAGTCAACAGTTGCTGGGGGGAGGGGAATCCTGGGGAAGGGTCTCTGTGGGGGAGGGGACCTTGGGGAAGGAGACTCTGACCAAATGTGGTAGAGCTGCCTGTAAGCAGTGCACAGAGCTCAAGGCTGCAGTTTTTGGGTTGTCACCTATACCTGGGTGGCTGTTTGACAGCTTCCAGTCATCCTAGCTCTGTAGTGGCCACAGCGAATACTCATTGGTTCTCCATGCTGCACTTCGGCCTCACTGCTACTTTGGTTTGTTGTGGATTTCCTTTCAGAGGTGAGTAGATGTCCCCCACCAACCCCTCTATGTGCGTGAGTGTGTTCACGTGTGTGTGCATGTGCGTGTGTGTGTGTGTGTGCGCGCGCGTGCGCGCATACACAAGCGCATGTGAGATGTCTCCAGGAAAAGTCTGTGACACAAAGGAAATGGTGTCAGTTTCCTGAGACCAGGAGTGACCTGTTCATACATCACCCAGTTCCATGCTCCCTGTGATCCTAACAGAAAATGGGTGAAGGTCGTCTCAGGATCAGCTGCCAACTTCGACCTACACTGTCTAAATCTACAAGAATGCAACAAAGGCCTCTCTCTCTAGATGTAAGTTCCAAGGGGATCCTTTGCTCATCACCCAGGAACCCACAGAGAGCACCTTGCAGCAGCACAAGGGGGCTACTGATGTTGTGCTTTACCTGGGGGTTGTGTAGAAATTATTGTCCTTTTAAACCCAGCTTAGGAGTTTTATGAACATTTAATGTGGTGTTTCCAGACAGACCAGGAGTGATGGGCTCCAGTGTGTGAGCTCCATTTGAACTATAGAGCCACAGATGTAGTGGCCAAATCTGACACTGTTATTAAAAAATTAATGCTAATTATGTATATTTGTGTGTGTGGGGGTAAGTGCACATGAGTGCAGGTGCCTGCAGAGGCCAGAAGAGGGAGGGCTCTGGCTCCCCTGGAGCTGGAGTTACAGGCAGCTGGGAGTTGCTATGTGTGTGCTGGGAACTGAGCTCTGTCGGGTCCTCTGGAAGAACAGTCAGTGTACTTAACTGCTGAGTTATCTCTCTAGCTCCCCCATATTTTTTCTTCTTATCACCCCCCTCCTTAGTAAAAATACATTCTTAAATGCTTCTTGGAGGATGGTCACTCAAAAGAATATTTCTGTTTCATAAAATCTTCCAGCAATTTAATAGTTTTCAAAATTTGGTTTCCTATATCCCCTATTTATCTTACCCTGAATTAACTACATAATTAGTGTGGAGTGTTGGGGGTCATGTACAGGCCATAGCCTACAGGAGAGGTCAGTAGACAACTTTCATTGGTCAGTTTTCTGCTTGCATCATGTAGATTGTGGGGATGGAACACAGGTAGACAGGCTTGGCCTCAGGTGCCTTTACCCACTGAGTCATAAAGCCGTCCTCTGATACTGTGTTTTATATTATGAATCATCGTTATCACCACCTTAGATATTAACAATGATAATGACGGTTAGGTTAAAGGCCACACAGATGAAGGGCTGGCATACAGCAGGCCTCTGGTGGCTGTGAAGAAGGCCCTAGGGACACTTCCAAAGACATCCTACCCTCTGATGATTTAAAAAATCAGACCCAGCATTTCAAAGGAAAACTAGTTGAGGTTAAAACAATAAAACCTCAAATTCCCTTGTCTGGAGTCAGACTTTGAGGTCAAAGGAAAATAAACACAACTCTAGGCTGAGGCCAGCCACAAGGTCTGTGTTGCCCCAAGTCCACAGGGAGATCCAATGGCTCAGGGACCATCTGGTCAACCTTCTAAAGGCACTGTGTTAAGGTCCAAGCCCGAAACACTGTTTTAGACTCCAAGGCAGCAGGGGTCCCACGTGGCTCCCAAGTCAGTCTTGTCACCAGCTGCAGTCTGGACCTGCTTCTGCTGGAGAAGCAGCCTCCCAGAGCTGTCACCTCCCTTGCCTAGGGCTCCATTGGTTTGGCAGCCTCCACAGCAGTTACTGGGATGTGGTCCTTGGTAAATATGGGAGGACTGTCATCCAAAAGAATATTTCTGTTTCCTAAAATCTTCCAGCAATTTAATAGTTTTGCAATTTTGGTTTCATGTATCCTCTATTTATTTTATATTTAATTAATGAATTAATTAATTTTGTGAGGGAGTGTTGGGGGTCATGCACACGTCATAGCTTGTCCATCACTGGTCACTAGAGAGAAATGCCGAATAATCACAGTTACGCTCAGCCCCTGTGACTGAAGGCCAAGCAGCAGCCATGGGACAGACAGAGAAGAGATGGCAGAGTGGTCTTCACTGCCAGTGTTACTGCTCTGGGGACACGAGAGTGTCACGGGAAACACAACTGTCAGCAGCACTGGCTAAGATAGGCAGGCACATCTGCAGACTCGGGGAACCGTGTAAGGCAGGGACTCCTTGGAGGAGGAGGAGGAGAATAGAGCATAGCTCCCACCCAGCTTCCTCTAACATGGTCCTATAGAAAGTGGGTACACCAGAGAAGCCCTGAGTGTGAGTCCAACTTCTCCAAACCAGTTTCCAAACTAGGGAGCCCAGATGGTGTCCAGTTGTCTTCAGCGTGTGGAGACTGTAGGAAAGCACACAGTGAAGCCGAACCCCATCCCCCGATGCCTGCAAGAATCTTCTCAGGCAGGCCTCACTGCTGGGTCTAATTAAAAGCTGACCAGGATGTCAGCTGTACTCACCTGTGGATGGCTTTAAACACATCACACACAATTAATCTTCTCAAATCAAGATAAATAGGAACTCTGAGGCTAACATGTGCATTTTACCTTTATTCCCAATTATTTCTATAGCATTCTGTGGCACAAAGCTGAGCAGTCTCAGCCACCTCTTATCTTAAAATAAATCACAGTAAACCTCTATTAAGGGCCACTGATTTGCTGACAGGGATTTGTAACCATACTTGATAAGCTCACAGTAGCAAAGTGATCTGTGGCTCACAAGTCCAACATCTTTGAGGGATCGTTTGAACAAGCAATAGGGCAAACTAGGCTTCATGGGTCAAATCTGGCCCTCTGTTTGTTTGTGTCAATAAAGTTTTATTAGAAACATAGCCATGCCCTGCATTTGAATATCATCTAGGGTTGCTGGTAGAGTCGAATGCTTGTAAATGACTCAGTTAGCATGTATATCTGTGCCACATGCACCCCAGTGTAGCTATGAACATGGATAGCCCAACACAAAATCAACTTATTTAAAACATTGAGAGTTTGCTGTTTTCAGAAGTCAATGAACAGTCTGAAGACTGATTTCATACATGATCATAATATGCCACAATGTCAAGAGGTTGAATGCTCATGATTCTGGCCCATAAACCTAAAACAGCTCTTGCTATTCCTTGACAGAAAAGGCTGATGAGGAGTAACCTGAGTGTCATAGGGAACTGATCCCAGGGGTTCCGGGTAACCCCAATAGGTAGGCCGAGGGGACTCACCTTCTTCAGTATTTCTGTGTTCAGCAGCATGTACAGGTCGATGGTGCGGCTCTCCTCTTTAGGGAGAGCGCTAAGGTTGCAGTGCACTGTCAGACAGAAACTCCCTGGCTTCTCACAGTCCTGAAGAGAAAATTTCCAGATGGAATTAAGAGACGGACACAATCCAAAGCCGTCTACAGAGCAGAGCATCTGTGATGGTGACCGTGGGATTTCAGGATAAAGAAATCAAGAGGAAGAGGTGGAGCCTGGGAGTGGTTGATGGCAGACCCCGCCCAGGATTCCACCCCCAGCTACAAAACACAGTGTAAAACAGGAATTAGGCGTGTCCAGTCACAACTCCATATGTCCCATAAAGTCATCTATGAAAAAGTGATTTTTAAACACATATAGCATGCAGGGAGGGGTTGTGTAACCTGAACTATCTCCCGATTTCTTCGGTTTGAGATTATATCACACAAGTCTATTACTGTTATTTAGTATATAAATTGTACTGCTATAAAGAATAGCTTAAAAAAACCCTCACTTTAGCAGACCCCCCCAAAACTAAAGATGTCAATATGTTCTGTCACCGCCAGAGGGCGGTACAAGGATTTCTGACCTCGTGGGCACTAGAGCACTGCTCACTAGCCTGTGGGGGAGACCACGACTAGGCAGGAAGTGGTTTCGTGGTTAATCCCACTGAAAAGTTGTATTTAACAAGGAGAATCAATTCCTCTCAAAAAGAAACGTTTACATATCCTGATAAACTTTCATGAATTTTGAACAAGAATACTTTCCAGCTACAGTTAATTCTGCGTGAGCACATTCTGCAGAACACATCTCATTATCTGCCTGTTTCCAGTGGGGCCTTAAAGAACAAAAGAGCCTGTGATACCTCAGGGAGACACACAAACTGCCAAGGGAAAGTTATTCTCAGTGATCAAGGAGGGATTTCCCTTTCGTGTTTGGAAGTGTATCTTTTAAGGATGTATATGTATGTATGTATATACCCATGTGAAGCTTCTCTCTTTGTAAGTATGTATATGTAAGTTTATATGTATATATGTATATACCCGCGTGAAGCTTCTCTTTCAGGGGACATTTTCAGCCTGACCTGGAGTTGTGCACAATGTAAGTCAGATGTCACTAAATCTAATTAACTGTCCCCTGGGGTCTTGGCCACCCTCGCCATGTGTGTCAATGGTCAGCTTGACCCAATCTAGAGTCCTACGAAGACAGTCTCAATGAGGAATTGTCTAGATCAGGGTGGCCTGTCTCCACTATGCTGATTGATGTGGGAGACCTGCCCACTGTGGGTGGCACCTTCCTAGGCAGGGTGTCCTGAACTGTGTGAGAGGGAGAAAGGGAGCCGAGCACAAGCAGGAATGTGCTAACTCTTTCCTTTCTGTTTCTTTGCTGTGGATGCCAGGTGACTAGGTTGTCATGTGACTTCTGTATGGGCGGTACACTGGGAACTGTGGGATAAAATTAACCTCTTTTCTCCTAAATTGCTTAGGCCAGGGTGTGTTGTCATAGCAAGAAGAAACAAAACTGAGATGGTGTGCAAGTTAAAAAAGAAAACACAAACCTGATATCAAACGGTTATCAGCCTGATATCAAACTGATATCAAATGGTTATCAACCTGATATCAAACGGTTAGCAACCTGATCTCAAATGGTTATCAACCTGATATCAAACAGTTGTCAATCTGATCTCAAACAGTTATCAACCTGATCTCAAACAGGCTTCTCTGAGGGGGTGGGAGATGTGTGTAAGTGAGGGTGGGGTGTGCTTAGGTGGAAGTAAAGAGCTAGAGAAATATAATAGGATATGGGAAGGGGGGGCTTTGGAAAAGCACTAGGGAGGTAAAATGGTAAAAAAAACATATATATTTTATGCATATTTTCACCTGGAGAACCACCCCCATCATGCTACCGAACATTTTTGTTACCTTCCTTAATTCTGAACTTCTTATACACAAAATATTCCAGAATGTTCCTTCATTCTTGACTTTTTTCACTTACTGTAACTTTTGTGAGACTTGCTTGCATTATATAGTGGAACATGAGTAGTTACATTTTCCTTTTCATTGTTTTATAATATTCCTGAGTATGAATATACATCACTGTTTACTTGTATCTGTATTGTTCTGATTTTAGCTACTATACAATTGTTTCAAATATTCCCATGTCTTTCAGTAGCATATGCATTCACTTCTTGGAGATAGACCCAGCAACGGTGTATCTTTCTGGTTTGCAGAACACACACGTTTAGTTTTAATAGACATTGCTAGGAGGTTTCCCCCGGGTGTTGTGAAGAACTACGACATTTTTGCAGACTCTTTCTAGGAGGAGAAATCATTTGTGTCCTGCTTGGTGGGCTGCAAAGGTTTCCATTTAATGTCTTGATTGAAAGCCTGGACTGAGAAGTAGGATTTGATCACAGTCCTTGAGTCTTTTTGAGTCAACTGATGAAAACCAGATTTGAGAAAGAAGAAACGCCAAGCAGCAGAGTGCCTACCATCTCCCACGCACCTTCCTTGTGAAGCCCACCCTCACGACTCCAGTCACTGAACAACTTCTTACCAACACTTTCCTTCCAGATTTGGTGAAGAAAGCAAATATGGTGTGGAAGATATTTTCTTGTTCTTGAGGGATGATGCAAGGGGTCGGGTTCCTCTGGAAAGAGCAGTTGCCCTTCTCCTGGCTCACCTAGAAATCGAGAGAGACCCGTGAGAGCCAGCAGGCTAGGAACTGACCTGGAGTCACCTGGCCCAGCGGCGGAGCCCACAGCCTCCCCACTACCATTCTCTAGAAGGCAACATGTTTTGTGAGACAGGATCTTAACTGTGTTTCCCAGTCTGACCTTGAACTCCTGGGTTCAAGATATCCTCCTGCCTCAGCCCATCTAGAGGCCAGGACCACAGGCACGCACCACAGACAGCTCTGGCTGTGAAGTGTTTGAGGAAGAAGTTATGATAGACAGTGTGGCTATTAAGTCCTCAAATAACTGAGCTGAGATGACACAGGACAAGCAAATAAATAGCTCTGATCCTCCACATACTGATCCCCAAGCTCATTTACACAATTCCTTTCAGACAGGCATTTGGGAGGCAAAGAAGTTCAAGTGATTTGCTAACAGAGTCAAGAGCCCTGGTTTGGAGCTCAGATCTTCTGGGACCTTAGTTTCATCAGCATGTAAGTGGGCCTCGGGCATGGCCCACTGCTAGAAGTTTCTTGTGTGGGAGAATGCTCTTGAACACTGTAAAGATTTGTCACTCGAGTTGGTTTAATAAAACGCTGATTGGTCAGTAGCCAGGCAGGAAGCATGGATGGGGCAGCCAGACTAAGAGAATTCTGGGAAGAGGAAAGGCTCAGTCTGCTGTCACAAGCCAGACACAGAGGAGGAAAGATGAGGAAAGCCTCACTGAGAAAAGGTACCAAGTCACGTGGTTAAACATAGACAAGAATGATGGGTTAAGTTGTAGTTAGTAATAAGCCTGAGCTAATAGGCCAAACAGTTATAATTAATATAAGCTTCTGTGTATTTTTTGGGGGACTGAATGGCTGTGGGACCAGGTGAGACAGAAACTTCTGTCTACAGTTTCTAGAATGTTCCAAGGAGCCACCAGGATGCTGTAAAACCCCTCAAGATCTTGAGAGGTAAAAAGGGCATCAAAGATTTCTCTGGGTCCTCATTTCTACTCCAAGTGGATTATCAACTCCATGGTGGGTGCCCGAGATTTGGATACATGGACTCTTCTGTTAGCCCATCTCTTTTCACTCTAGAGTATGTGGGGCTCCCCTTCCCCCACTTGTCCCTTGAGTGGACAGTGCTGACAGGCCCAGAGAGCACAGTGTCCCGCATAGAAGCTCCAGTGAAGATCCCTAGGCCTGGCCATCATTCCCCATCTCTGGTCTATACCTGGAAAGGCTCTGAGTCTCGCAGAACAGACTCACTGATCCTCACTGAAATCAGAAGTTCGCAAAAGGTTCCTCAGTGCTCCCAAACTGTTGCTTTGGGGTTTCAGTCAGGGAGGGGAATCTGATTGCCAGCCCACCCTAGCTGGTTTCACACAAGAGCCCTCAGTGGGAGAAGATGGCACTGACATCGGCCACAGGTGCCAGCAGAGAAGGGCAGGGGACTGGGACTGGCGGCACAGGGGGTGAGAAACAGGTCTTGGTGTCAGCCTGGAGGGGCAGAGTCACAGCTCAGAACACGACTTCTTCCACAGGGCATCTCTTGGGTGGCGTGCAAACAGGGAAGTGATGGTCAGACCATCTGATGCCTTGTGACAGTCTGCCCTCGGTGGAATGCGGAGACAGGAAACAGAGAGCGAAGTCTAGTGGATGAAAACCTTGGCTGTTGTGCCCTTAACTGTGGTTAAATGGGAATCATTTTAATCAGGAAATAACCCACTTTTCTGGGAGGTTCAGGGTTGTCTTGTTTCACCAAGAGTATGAAGGCTCCTGGGGTGTTCATAGGGTCTGACCTGGAGCAGCTAAAATCCAGTCACTCAGTCCCTGATCAGGGTTACTGCAGGGAGGCATTCCTCTGGTCAGGACGGGTGGGTCACAGTCACGGATGGTAACACCCAAGAACAGCTTTGGACGCCTTTCAAATATTAACATTTGGTTCACAACAGTCCCATGGGACAGGGCCATTTTAAAGATGGAGATACAGACAAGAGGAAGGCAGAGCAGCAGAAGGACCACACCCCAGTACCCACAGCCCAGCACTAGGTGCAGCAGTCAAGGATGGAGTCAGGGAGGGCAATCAACTGGTCTCTTTTTACCCAGAATTCTCCACGGAGAGTCATTCTGCCGCTGCTTCCCCCACTCCCACTCCCAGCCAAAGGCTGACTCCTGGCAGCCCCTGGGAGGCGCAAGCGCCTGTAGGCGGGAGGTCAGGCCACTCTGTGCCGGCTCTGGGGTTGGAAGGGGAACAGAGAGCCCTGGAATGTTGCTTTTGGATGGCAGTTCCCAGATCAGGCAGTTCTTGGCTTTGGCTGACAGATAAGGGACTTGAAGCCTTAGGTTCAGTGACTTGTCCAAGGTTACGTGGTTGACCGTTAGTGGCAGCCCACACCCAGTAAAATGAACTTGAAGAGCAGATGCTACCCTACCGGTGTTGCTCTTACTCCCTCCTTTCCCCACTCTCCCTCTCACGTCACTGCTATTTCCTGCCACCCTCAAAACTTTTACATAGGAGAAAAACCCCAATTCTTATCTTCCTATGACTGGCCTATTTCATTTACCATTATGATCTCCAGTTCCACCCCTTTCCCGTGTCTGACACACCTCCCTATGTCTACACAACACACCTTAGATTGATGAACATCTAGTCGTGGTCTGTAACTTGACTACTGTGAATCACGTGGCACACTTTTGAAAACATGTGCGTCCATGTCTGTGTGCATGTGCATGCAGAGACCAGAGGACAATCTTGCCATGAAAATATCATCTTCCTTCTCTGAGACAGAGTCTCAGTGCCTGGAACTTAGCACTTAGACTAGATGGCCTGGCTGGTGACCCCAAGGAGCCACCCGTCCCCATCTTCCCAGCACTAGGATTGCAAATGTGACCCCCGACACCCAACTAGGTTTGTTTGTGGATGCTGGGGATTGAACTTGATCAGGTCTTCAAGTTTATAAGGTGAACATTTTTACCCCTGAGTTGCCTCCCCAGCCCCACAGACACACACACAGACACACACTCTACACATACACACATTATCTTTCTCTCTCTGTCGTTTTTTTTTTTAATTGCCTTTTTTGAGACAAGATTTCTCTGTGTAGACCAGGCTGGCCTCGAACTCAGAGATCCTCCTACTTCTGCCTCCTGAGTGCTGGGATTAAAGATGTGAGCCACCGTGTCCAGTTACACTCTTGAACACTCAGTGGTACCTGGCTATAGCTCAGCTCTGTCACCTCACGGCCTTGATAACGTAACAACTTGGGTCTCTAGGGTATTGGTTTCCTCATCCATAGAATTAGCACAATGACCTACATGGTTACTCCTAGGAGCTGATCCAGGCTTCTAGGATCATATGTGCATCTTCCATGGAGCATACAGGGCACCTAATGTTTTTGTAAAAATACTTCTTCATGTATGAGTGAGTAGAGGAGGCATGTTTGCTATGGTGCATGTGTGGAGGTCAGAGCTGGCTCCTTCCTACCGTATGGGCTCTGGGAATCGAACTCAGGTCACAGGCTTAGCAGCAAGCATCTTTACTTATTGAGCCATCTTCTTAGCCTGGGGTCACCTTATCTTCCATTCTGTAGACAAGCAATCGTTGAGACCCCACCCTCACGTGCTAGTTAATTTTGTCTAAGTGACAAAAGTTAGGGTTCACCTGGGAAGAGAGAACTTCAGTTGAAAAAAAAATACCTCTATCAGATTAGCCTTGGGCAAGCCCATTGGGAATTTTCTTGATTAATGATTGATGTGCAAGGGCCCCACCCGGGCCCCACCCACTGTGGGCAGTGACATCTTTGGAGTGGTGGTCCTGGGTGCTTCATGGCTAAGTGAGCCATGAAGCGCAAGCCAGGAATAGGACTTCTCTACGGCTTCTGCATCGGCTCCTGCCTCCAGGTTCCTGCTTGAGTTTCTGCCTTGACTTCCCTCCATAATGGACTGTAAGCTATAAACCAAATAAACCCTTTCCTCTCCAAGTTGCCTTTGGCCACAGATGTTTATCAAAGCAAGAAAAAGCACACTGGAATGCCCTCAACTTGGCCCTAATCATCTTTTCTCAAAGTCATGGGAACATGGAGCATCCTCCCGTGTCTCACTAAGCACCCTCAGCTCTTGCTCAACAGCCACATCTTCGGCTGGCTGAAGGGGCTGCCCTGTGGCCTATGCCCGCTGCTCACCACTGCCCGCTCACTCTCATACTTTCCCAGACTGCTCCAGCCTGAATGCTTCCCACGCCAGGGCTGCTCCTCGGCAGGACCCCTGGGAGTTAGGGGAGGTCCGCAGCTATTGGAATTTGCACAAAAGAACTTACCAAGCCCACAACAGGGACAAGAGGACATGGGGCACATTGTTGAGGTTGGATTCTGCCAAGGCAGTTATTGAGGGTTTTCTTTTATTGTCTGTCCTCTCAAACCCCTGACCTCAAAGAAAACACGGTAGAAGCTGAAACCAGGAGATTGGAAGCGATGTGGGAGTCTGGACTGTGGAGTCCAAGAGGACACAGGTATCACATGGTGGGACAGTCGTCCTGGGCAAGTGGCTGGACACCGCGAAGGTATCAGAAGTTAGTGTCCCGCCTAATCCAAGTGGTCTCACTTCATAAAGCATGGGGCTTGAAGCCTGACTTGAGGCTCACATCTTGGTGACGGCACTGTCAGGTAAAGCCGGCACTTCCTGTGGACATCACCCGCCTCTGTCCCCAGGTGGAAAAGGGATGGTGTACTATGCTGTGGTTAGAGGAAGCAGGACGTTTCCATGTGTGAGGCTCAGGACCACAGTGTCTGTTATGGACCTGGAGAAGTTGCTTGCGGTTGGGCTAGCCTTGGACAGTTATAGCCCTCCTATTTGCCTCCAGACTGGGGCTCCTGGCATATAGCACCACATAAGGCTTGTTTTTCTAGCGTCATCCTCAAGCCCTTCTCCCTGGGAGCCAGGTGTAGTCTGTGGGCCTCTCTATGCTGAATCCAGACGTAAAAGATAATCCTAGTTCACATGAGGCACTATTGTAACAGCTGGGACACACACTGGATCCCTGCATGCAGGGATTACTGTTGTCAGAATGGAGATCATATGACTGTCAAATAGGGGCTTGAAAACAGTGATTTAATTAATATATAAAAATACTACATATTTGTGAGTGAGCATGGTATGGGTTTTGTGTGTGTGTGTGTGTGTGTGTGTGTGCATGTGTGTGTGTGTGCACTCAGGTTTTACAAAGGCCAGAAGAGGGCATCATCCCAGGGAGATGGAGTTATAGACTGTTGCGAGTCACCTAATTGTGTGCAGGAACCTAATTCAATCTCCTCCCTGCTATTTCTCTAGCAGTCCCCTCTGCTTGCGTGTGAGCTTTCAGAACGGGAATACAATGTGTGAGGCTATCACCAAGCACCTGGAGTGTCCATCACCTTGGACATCCATCCTCTGTGCTGGGGACATTCCGCATCTCCTCTGTGTGCTGTCTCCTCCCACCTCATCCCTATTAGACCATTTCTTCCTCCCCACCCTTTCCCCCACCCATCCCAGGTTCTGGTAGTCTCACATACTACGGTGACATCAGCTTCCCCAGCCCCCACTTGGCGAGAACATGTGCATTTCCTATTCCACGTCCCGTTCACTTCATCCAACACAATATCCTCCCACTTCGGCCTTGTTGCCAAAAGTGACAGGATCTCATTTTTGTTAGGGCCAAATAATACTCCATTGTTAAAATGGCCTGGTTCTGAGAGTGCAGTTGGGGGTTGAGCAGATTTAAGAGTGAGACAGACGTTTATCAGAGGTGTGCCAGGCAAACTGGGCCACCATGTCTCTTATTTGTCACCCACACCTGACAGGTGTGAGGGTCTGAGGGCTTAGGCGACCTGCCCTGTGCCTGTAGCTCTGAGCTCACAAAGTCCGTCTCTAGGATCCCTGTAGGGTGTTCCCCGACCACTCCAGCACCCAGGCTCTGCAGCTCTACACACTGACCTCACACCCCCCACTGCTACAGTCTGCCATCCCTGCCTCAGAGCAGGAGCCCTGCAGTAACTCCAACCATTTCCACAAATTCCTCCCCTGGCCAGGAAGGCAGCCCCCACTGTGGCCTGCATTCCTGACCCAGAGGAGCTGGCAGGCTCCTGTGGATCTTGAGGAGGGGAGGAAATCCAGGGAGAAGGGAAGAGCAAAGCTGGAAAGAGCACACGGTGGCCTTGAGTTCAGTCTGGGACAAGCGTGGGATGAAGGCTGGAGAGTCGGCCTGAGCAGAGGGCTCCTGCTGCGGTGTGAACGTGTCCTCACATTCACGGGTTGGTGTACCTGGAGATGGGACCTCAGAGAGGTCACATGGGGCTCTGCCTTCATAAATAAATTAATTTATTCAAGCACCATGGGGCTGGTGGGTTATCATGAGATTGTGTCTCTATCTCTCTGTCTGTTTATCTATCTATACTGTGGAACAGTGGTCTTGTACCCTGTAAAGATTTATCACTTGTACTGGTTTAATATAATGCTGATTGGCCAGTAGTCAGGCAGGCAGTATGGGTGGGGCAACCAGAACAGGAGAATTCTGGGAAGAGGAAAGGCTCAGTCTGCAGTCGTCACCCAGCCTCAGAGGAAGCAAGATATGACTGCCTCACTGATAAAAGGTACCAAGCCACATAGCTAACACAGACAAGAATTGTGGGTTAATTTAAGATGTAAGAGTTAGTTAATAAGAAGCCTGAGTTTATAGGCCAACCAGTTTATAATTAATGTAGGCCTCTGTGTATTTCTTTGGGACTGAACAGCTGCAGGACTGGGCGGGACAGAAACCTCTCTCTCTCTCTCTCTCTCTCTCTCTCTCTCTCTCTATCTGTCCATCATCGATCTATCATCCATTCATCTATCCATCCACCTGTCTGTCTGTCTATCTATCTATCTATCTATCTATCTATCTATCTATCTATCTATCATCTATCTATCTATCCATCATCTGTCTATTATCCATTCATCTAACCATCCACCTGTCTGACTGACTGACTGACTATCTATCTATCTATCTATCTATCTATCTATCTATCTATCTATCTATCTATCTATCTGAGACAAGATCTCACTCTGTAGCCTTGACTGTACTAAAAGTCACTATGTAAATCAGACTGGCCTTGAACTCGCAGGGATCTGCCTGCCTCTGCTTCCTGAGTGCTGGGACTAAAGGCATGTACCACCATGTATGCTAAGACAGCTGTCATAACATGTGACCCTCACCACCGTTACCCTGCAACAAGAACCCTCAAGGCGCAGTGCCAGCTCTGTACCCCTTGACTTTGTGGCTTCCTAAATCATCTGCAAACCTCTGTTCTTTACATTGTTATCCACTTTGGACAACGGAACAAGGGGCTTGCAAGCAAATCTTAGGACTGGGGTGGTTCTGTAGGAGGATGCAGGAGCCAATAAAGGCTCTGAACCAAAGAGGAGGATGTGTGATCTGAAGTGTGCGGATTAACCTGCCTCAGTGCTGGGGGATGAAGTCCACTCAGGACTGTAGTATCCTCACACTTCTTTTTCTTTTCTTTTTCTTTCTTTCTCTCTCCTTCCCTCCCTCTCTCCCTCCCTCCCTCTCTCCTTCCCTCCCTCCCTCCCTCCCTCCCTCCCTCCCTCCCTCCCTCCCTCCCTCCCTCCCTCCTTCCCTTCCATCCTAGCTCTGGCTGGCTTGGAACTCACTATGTAGACCAGGCTGGCCTTGAACTCACAAAGACCCACCTGCTCCTGCCTCCTGAATGTGCACCAACATACCTAGCCTTTTATTGAGCATTTTAACCATGCATCTGAGGCCTGAATGCCTCTTTGTATCAGCTTTAGCCCACTCTCCTGATCACACACTGGTTGGGTGGGGTGTCACAGAGAACGTCATCAAGATGTACCTGGCTCCACACCTCTGGTGCGCAGTCAGTGAGAGGCAATTGGAAACCTGGATGAACCAAGCATCACTTAGGAGCTCAGCTTGGAGTCACGCTCGATGCAGCCCTTGGGTGAAGCTGACTAGAAGTAGCCCAGAGCTTACTTGATAGAGGAGTACAGGTTCGCTTTTTTCAAGAACATATGTTTCCTGTTAATCCACGTCTCTCTGTCAGCCGACATTCTGCTCCCTGTTACTTCCCTGGGCCACTCCCCCTCCCCCACGTATCACATTACATAAGCACAGCTGATGGCAACTGGGTAAACATGACCAGCCCCACGACTTAACTGCTGGGCCTCTCCGAATTCTCTGAATTCACACGCCCTTTGAGATGGGAAGCCAGAGAATGTTTTGAATGCCAGCTCTGCTAATTCAATTACCACCTACCCGCCTACTCCAGCAATGGAGATATTGGAAGACACGGTGACCCCCATCCACCACGAGGGGCTCACTGAGTTCCAAAACGGTTGTGGCGGCATTCATTTTAGGACTCAAAGGACTCACTAAAATGCTTGAGAAATTGATTAATTACACCTGACCTAACATATATGAGTCAATTAATTTCTGTTCCATTCAGCAAAAAGTGAACTACATTTATATTCCTGTCTACCTTCTGTTCAATTACATCGCTGTGCACGGCTCCCAGGTGTTTCTCGGTAGTGTCTAACAAATAGCCAAAGACGACATCATTTTCCTAATGACCCTAAGGCTCGTGTGTTCAACATCCACTTCAAGCTGCACAGTGTGATAGACCCAGACAGAGTCAGACAACCAGTCAGTCACCCCTGATTTGTTCTGCTTTTCCAGCTATGACAGGGTGGCTTAATGCAAGGCCAGAGACCAAAATAACAGTCTTGGTGAGTTTCTGATTGTGGGTGCACCTAGCTGTATGTTACCCATGTTTTCAATGGTTGAGAACACAACTCCTGAGTGTCGGTGTCCCACCACTGAAAAGCAATGGGGCGCTCAGCCGTGGATTCCTACACTTTTGTGGAAGACTCTTTGCTTATCAGTTTGACATGTGACTTTGTGTATGTATGTATGTATACATTCTTATACATGTGTGTCAATGTGTGTGTGTATGTGCACATACACCAGAGGTCAGGGGTCTTTCTCAGTCATTTCCCCTCCTTAGTCTTCTGAGACAGGGTCTCTCAGTGAATCTGAATTCACTGGTTCAACTAGAATAGTTGGCCTGCATGTCCCAGGGATTCTCTTTGTTCTCTGCCCACCCAGCTCTGGGGTTCTTGTGCACACTGCCATGCTTGGTAAATGCTGGGAATCTGAACTTAGTTTCTCATGCTTGTGTGCCTAGCCACTTACTGATGGAACCACATCTCCAGCCCTGTGTTCTGGTCTTTCTGATATCTATTTTTGACATGTAGCTAGAGGGCCCAACACACCAACAATCCCAAAAAGGAAGCTGTTCCCCTCATCACCAGCTCAGTGAGGTAAGGGGATGGGAGGTTCTAGCTTTGGCTAGCTCTGCCCCCCAGAGCTCCAGGTCTGTATCAACAAGGACCTTAGATACATAGTTTTGTTGTTGAAATGGAAAGGAAATGAAGGTGTATAACAGCTGTCCCCGTAACAGCCCACTTGGAAACTGCAGAGCTGGGGACAGATCAGAAACCCCAGATTAGCCTAGTGTCCTTTAATTCTAGAAAGAAGACAGTCGCTTCATTATACTTATTCATTTGTGTGTGTGCGGCTTGGCAACAAGGAGAGTCAATTTAAAACCCTGAAACTGTCGTAACTTTGACTTCTAGCTGAAAACCATCTTCTAAAGAAAATACTTTTCTTCTCAGCTATTTCCCGATCCCCAAAGGTCATCTCACCGGGGAAAGATGTGTTCTGTTTGTTAGGTCAGGAGGTTACTGAGACCAAAGATGAGACAGAAAAGGAATGAAGCCTTGACATTAATGCTTTGTATGTAGGAAGTGGAGAGCACAGCCTCTCTGGGAGCCGGCCATCTCTCATGTTACAGGAGAACGCCTTTTATTTACACCAGCCTTAGGGCTGGCTTCACCCTCAGTTCTGAGCTCCTTCTTCCCTCTTTGTGGGGATGAACCAACTTGCTGGAGAGTCAAGAGCGCAGGCCACACCAGGCTCTCTATAAAAGAGAGTTCATTTACATGTAATCAGAGAAAGGCAGGCCCCAGAGGAGGCAGGTTTCACAAGAGCGGGATGGCCATTCCTGGACTTAAAGTGCTACAGATGGGAAGCAGTTTTAGAGATGAGGTGACGCAGAAGAATTTCCAGATGTGGATGGACTGTCTGTAGTGTGACGTGGAAGAATTTCCAGATGTGGATGAACTGTCTGGAGTGAGAGATTGAGGTGTAAATACGTCACCTGAGCGCTAGACATACAGGCAGGCCAGAAACGTTGCCTTCCACAGATAAGGAGACAGCTTGGAAGCAGGAGTTCTGCTGATTTGGATAACGAATGACCCTGTCACCTCCGCCCCCACCCCTACCCAATGGGATACAACACAGACCTTGGAGCTGTATCAGTTTGTTTAAATTCCAGCCTCAGCTCTTGAATTCCTCTACAGTAAAGGACAAAGCTCACATCCCTCCAGCTTTGAGGGGTTCACTCTGCACCTTTCGGACATATTTGATGATCCCCTTCTATCAGAAGCCCCGTGACCACCTCTTGGATGCCACCTCCCATCACGTTCTAGCCAACCCCTCAGATGGCTTTTCAGAGGTGTGTGCGTATCAGAGCTGCAGAAGGGACACTGGGAGCAGCTTCATTTGCTCTCCGGTTTCAAGGAGCTCAGTCTGAGGTGTGCCTCAGGCCTAATGTCCAGGAAACTAAAGAGGAGGCAAAGGTGGGTTCCCAGCGGCCAGGAGACGATTACTTCTCAGGGGCTGGTAATGCCACGGCAATTTCTTTTGGTCAGAATAAATTTGGGGTGCATGTCAGAAAGCCATCCTCCATTTTGTGTGTGTGTTTCTAAGGCACACTCAATTAGGCCTCAGCAGGTTAAATGAGAACCATGTGTTTCTCGGCAGTGGCTGATGAGCTCTGTTTATCCTCAGTGAAATCTCTGTTACGACTTCTTAACAACCCATCCTGCCTGCACCAGCGAGCCTGGGGTCATGTTTGTTTTCAGGGATGAAGGGAAATTGACTGTTTAATTACCCACTTTTAAGGCCTATTCATGTCGGGAACCAGAAGATACACGCCACCTAAGCAGCCGCAGTCCAACTGGTCTACCCCATGGCAGGGAGGCGTCATGGCAGTTGGAAGCACAGTGCATTCAGGCCCCAGAAAAAGGACAGGCACCCTCGGCCAGCAGGGGAACGGCACTGCTGGCTTGATTTACTCTTGATGTCCACACAATTCAAAGGTGAGTTTCTGGCCTGTACCATATCCACACATGCCTGTACATGTCCACACATGTCCATACATGTCCCAGACTGACACTAGTCTCCATCTCCCAGAGTATGTGAGTGGAACACAGACACATTGTAGGAACACATGCTTTTGCCTTCTGGCCAAGCTCACATAGACTGAGTGCCCAGAAATGCAACGATCTCTCTAGAATTCAATCAATCACGTCTCCTTAACTATTGCTGCAGAATTCAACCAAACATTTCCCTTCTTTAAAGTATTTGACTTCTGTTGAGAAAAAAAAAAAAACTATTAAGCCTTATCCCGGCCTATTTCTGAAATTTTACTGTGTGATATATCTATATGTACGTAAAGAAGAAAAAGAGAGAAAAAATGATTTACGGCTGCTCACAAGATCGGCTGATGTGTAAGGAGGGCTGTGAGGTAACACAATCACATAACAACTGTCCCTGAAGTTTGTGGATTATGAGCTGTCACCAGTAAGAGGTTTAATCTGATTTGAAAATGTTACCTTCCTTTTGATTCTCAGAATGAAATTCGGGCAACTTTTGCTGGTGAACGAGTGGAACTTTCCAAAATGGCTCTACTTAGGGATTCCCAGTGAACACAAATTTCTCAGATTTTTAGGACATATGGAGCACCCTCGCATGAGTGGTTCTCAACCTTCCAGATGCTGCAACCCTTTAATATGGTTCCCCATGTTGTGGTGACCCCCAATCATAAAATTACTTTATTGCTACTATATAACTGTAATTTTGCTTTTGTTATGAACTGTAATGTAAATATCTGATTGCAGGCTATCTGATAAGTGACCCCTATGAAGGTCGCAGCCCACAGGTTGAGAACTGCAGCTCTAGATATATTGTGAAGTATATTGACAATTAAGGGTCTACCTCTCAAGCACACAACAGAAAAAATTATGTCTGGTGTTGGTGCAGCTGGTATGGGCAGTTGTGGTAGTTTGAAAGTAGCCCAAAGGGAGTGGCACTTTTGGGAGTGTGGCCTTGTTGGAGTAGGTGTGGCCTTGTTGGAGGAAGTGTGTCACTGTGGAGGTGGGCTTTGAAGTCTCATATATGCTGAAGAAACTGTCCAGTGTCTCAGTCCATTTCCTGATGCTTGCAAGATGTAGGACTCTCAACTACTTCTTCAGCACCATGTCTGCCTGCATGCCACTATGTCTCACCATGATGATAATGGACTGAACCTCTGAACTGTAAGACATCCCAATTAAATGTTTTCCTTTATAAGAGTTGCCGTGGTCATGGTGTCTCTTCACAGCAACAGAAACCCTAACTAAGACAGCAGTTGGTACCAGGGACTGGGGTATTGTTGTGATGTATCTGACCATGTTTTTGTTTGGTGGAATTTAGACTTTGGTACTTTGGGTTAGGAAAACAGTGAGATGTGTTAAGCACTGTTTAATGGTCCATACACGAGGGCCATAATGGAGGACAGTGGTGCTGAGAGTGATTTGAACCGTGGAGTGCTGGCTCAAGAGGTTTCAGAGAAGAAGAATATTAAATTAATATGTGGAGTAGAGATCATTCTTGTGATATTTTGGTGAAGCATATGACTGCCTTTTTCCCTCACCTGGAGTCTGTCTGAGGCTAAAGTGAATCTCAAAACAGCCTAGTATAGACAAGGCTGTGTGGTTATTAGTGGTCACTCTAACGAAGATTTATAATAAAAAGGAGCAAACTGAGCAGAGTAAATTACAAAATGTAAAATTTAAGGAGAAAAGGAGCACCAAAAAAAAGTTTGGAACTAAGTCTCGTGTTTAAGGAGATAAAGAGATTAAGAGATGGAATAAAGGGAGTGGTGATCTCAGGGCAAGATCCCATCAGCTAAGTTTTCAACTGTGAAAAGGAATTAAAGAAAAGTTTAGATCCAGGTGTGGGGTGCACACCTTTAATCCCAGCACTCGGGAGACAGAGGCAAGCAGATCTTACCCAGTGTCCCAACTTGTGAAAGAGAACCAAAGAAAAGCTTAGAACATGGCTTTCATTCCAGCACTCAGAAGGCAGAGGCTGACAGATCTCTAAGTTTGAGGCCAGCCTGGTCTACATAGCAAATTCCAGAATAGCCAGTCATGGGCAGTGAAGATCAGAAAGCTGGTAAAGATGTAATTGAACAAGGGATCCATGTTCTACCCCAGTAAGCAGCTTACTGTAAGCTGCTTTGGCCACATAGTTCTGGCTTTAGAGCTAAGGATAGAAGAAAATGAAATGGAATTTGCCCCCAAGATTAAGGAAAGTCACTGAGGTTAAGCACTCGTCAGGCCTGTCCCTGAATGGAAGCCCAGAGAGGCTATTGTGTGAAGCTGTGAAGTTGAAGACTAGCTTGCCCTGGGGAACCCAAGATGTTGGAGATGCCAGAGCTGCAGAGTGGAACCAGCCCAAGAGAAAGAAGTGTGTTGTAGTCAACAAAGCTGAAAGGAGTTGGAGATCTGAAGAGCTCTTTGACAGCCGACATGGATATGCAGAGTTTGAAGTTTTCCCTGTTGGTTTTCGGTATTATTTTGGTCCGGTAGTTCCTCACTATGCTCTCCTCCCTATGTTTTGGAGCAGTAATGTATTTCCTGTGCCATTATATGTTGGAAGTTTGTGATCTACTTTTTGATTTTACAGGGGATTACAGTTAAGAGATTACATGAATTTCAGAAGAGACTATGAACTTTGGACTTTAAAACATTGTTGAGACTGGAGAGACCATGGGAACTTTTGAAGTTGGACTAAAAACTACTTTGCATTATGATATGGCTACAAGCCTTTGGGGACCAGGCAATAGAATGTGGCAGTTTGAAAGAAAATGACCCCAGAGGTGATGGCACTATTAGGAGGTGTAGCATTGTTGGAGTAGGTGTGGCCTTGTTGGAGGAAGTGTGTCACTGTGTAAGCAGGCTCTGAAGTCTCATATACGTTCAAGATGCTGCCTAGTGTCTCAGACCATTTCCTACTGCCTGCAAGATGTAGAACTCTCAATTCCTTCTCCAGCACCATGTTTGCCTGCATGCTACCATGTCCCACCATGATGATAATGGACTGAACCTCTGAACTGTAAGCCACCCCAACTAAATGTTTTCCATTATAAGAGATGTCATGGCAATGGCAATTGTGCCTCTTCACAGCAATAGAAACCCTAACAAAGACAGGCGTGAACTCTCCTATTTCTCTGAGCTCATGCTTCTGTCCAGACGTCAAATGTGAACATATACAGAAAACAGGGCCATGTCCTTTGCTCTCACGACGTTTGGAATCTCCTGAGAGAAGACAGACATCAGATATACTAATTTTAGTGAGTGACAATGATGTAGGAGGGTCTTCTGTCTATGTGTTACTTTCATTGGTTAAATAAAGAGACTGCCTTGACCTTTTGATAGGACAGTAGCTTAGATAGGCAGAGTAGACTGAACAGAATTCTGGGAGAAAGAAAGTAGGGTCAGGCAGACGCCATGTCTCTCCCCTCCGAGATGGACATAGGTTAGACTCATCCCGGTAAGCCACAAGCTCGTGGTGAGATACAGATTGTTAGAAATGGGTTGAATCAATATGGGAGAGTTAGCCAATAAGAGGCTAGAACTAATGGACCAGGAAGTGTTTAAATGATTGCAATTTGTGTGTTGTTATTTCAGGGTATAAGCGGCTGGGAGCCAGGAGGTGGGAACGCAGTCCGCAGCTCCTATTTACAATATGACAAAGACTGTGAAGAAAATACCACAGTGAAATGGAACCAGCAATGGGATTCACAGCATTGGGAATAGTGGCCGGGGAGGACTCCTTAGGAGGGCAGGCTCTGGACCCAGACCTGCAGTCTAAGCACTGTCTATGTGAAAACTCAGGAAGGCATGATGAAGGAGAGAACCTAGGAACTGATCTGGAAGGATGAGTAGAGAAAGGAAGACGCTGTGAACAAACAGAAGGCCAGGAAGTCCAGCAGCCTCAAAGGTTCAGCATGCTGGAAGGTGAGTCAGAAGGAGTTTAGCATGGGGTAGTGGAGAATATGGCCAGAAAAGTTGGGTGTATGTGTGGGTTCAGACCTGTGGGTGGGTCAATACAAGCTCCTTGTTGGTGTGTTGGTATGTGTGTGTGTGCGTGTTAAGGCCAGAGGTGGATGTTACATGTCTTTCTCAATCATTCTCCACCTTATTTTCTTGAGACACAGTCTCTTATTAAATCTGGAACTGTCCCATTAGGCTAGACTGGCTGGCCAAGAAGCCCCAGGGATCTTCCTGTCTCTGCCTTCCTAGAGCCGGAATGACAAAGGTCTATCACTTGACCCTCCTTTCTGATCTTTATACAGAGACAGACCCTCGAGGGTTCCAGAATTACACAGAGAAGCAGTCAGGACGGGAAGACTGGACAGAGTTCTCCAGCTGCCAAGTGGCTTCTCCCTGGTGGAGCAATGATGGCTCGAGATGAGGAGAGGCTGGAGAAAAAGCTGTCTGCATTGCTTGGTTTTGAATTTTTATTTTTATTTTTGGAGCCCATGGAGAAAACAAAGACAGTAGCCTAGGATAGGAAAGGGGGGGGGAACAACTCTCTCTTTTTTTTTTTTTTGGAAAAGAAGGTGGAAGAAAGATTAGGCACTAGCTCAACTTCTCTAAGAGGGAATGAGGCAAGTGTTTTCCATTTTAGCTAAGAAAAGGTCAGGAGGGAAATGAGGGCAGGAGAGATGGAGGCTAGTCATAGCAGTGGGATTTGAGCGATGCTGGGTGGCTTAGCAGAGAGAACTATCTGGAAATATGATTCTACTGTACTGAAAAGACATCTTGACTCCATTCTGCCCAAAGACAGAGGGCTAGATCATGGAATCCCCAAAGCTACTCTGGGGCTGTAAATCCCTCTCTAACTGCTGGGGAGGGCTTCTCTAAGCCTAGGGTTCTCCCTGGAAGGGGTCTCTCACCTGGAGAGCAAGTCTGGCACAGGGCAAGCCATTGAATTCCTCCCGAAGAACGCTGAGGGAGGGGGACAGGCAGGGGAAGCAGCGTGAGTTCATGATGGGGTACGGTAGAGGAGATTAAAACAGAAATGTGAGCCATTTGGGGTTGATTTGGGTTATCTGCTGGGTTGTCTTAAAGATCCAGTCTTGACTCATGTACAAGCTGAACCCGGGCCTCCAGGAAGACTGCTGCAAGGGAGACTTCTTGTTGCAATTAGCATTCAAGCATAGCTAACTCGTAAAACCCAGGATGCTTCTCATGTGAACAACATCATTCTAAACATCAGTGTCACTGTTGACAGCCACCGCCAGAGAAATAAGTGACTCAGGTGATGAGAGGGAGCTCCCCCTCCCCCACAGACTGCTGGTCGTCCAAGCTGAATGCCCATGTGGGGGCCTCAAGGAGTAGGGGCTGGCACTTCCAAAGAGAAAACCAAACCAAGTAAGGACAAGGCAGAGAGACCACCCCACAGACATGGCAAGGCCACTGTGCAGAGAGATCTCACGACACAGCCTCCCAGGGTTGCTTAGTCACCCACCCTGACAGGAGGACTCAGACCTTGCTGACCACTCTCCCTTTCCTCCTGGCCGTCCTCTGCCTCCTTCATTTTTTCTCCATAGCTTTTAGTGATGTGCTGTGTGGGCTTCCCTCATTTTTGTCTTCCCCTCCTGGAAGGTAGCCTAGCTGAGGGCTGGGAATGATCACAGCTCTGCCTTTTACGGTCTGTAGTAACCCGGCCCTCGACTTGCGCTGGGTGTAGAGTACTTGTTGAATGAAAGGACATGTGGCTTAAAAAAAAAATTCTCCTGACAGACTAATTCAGCAGCCACAGTCACCACGTGTGACAGACAGAGAGATGGAAGTGTGTTAGTGGAAATGCCATACTGTGGAGCGGGGTTCCCAAGCAGGGGTGTGCACATGGGCAGTGGAACAGTGCAGGGGTCCTGTTCAAGAGCAGATTTGGAGTCAGAAGTTCAGGTGCAGCCCGAGTCTGCATTTCGACATGTCTGTCTTCTAGATGGGGTCAGTGCAGCTGGGCGACATCATGACTGGCAGACAGAATGACGTCATGAGGCCGTGTAGGTGGCTGTGCAGTCCCGTGGTCAGGAGTGAACACCAACCCAGGTTTTTATAAACACAGACCTTGGGTGATCCTTTAAATGTGTTCCGTGCCTTTATTTTCTCACCAAGCTATGTAATCAGATGAACCTGTCATAGTACATATAGAACTTGATACAGTGGTTCCGTACTGCATTTCTCGTGACATGCTCATTTCTGTGTGTGTGTGTGCGTGCGCACACACACATGCGCATGTATGTGTACACACATGTTGACTTTGGGTACTGTTCTGGTTTGGTTTAATTGTCAGTTTAGAATCTTCCAGAAGAAGCCTAGACTCTCCTGGGAAGAAAGTCCCAGTGAGGAATTATGGAGATCAGGTTGGCCTATGGGCATGCCCATGAGGGATTTTCTTAGCAGCATCCACTGAGGTGGGAAGAATCCCTACAGTGTGCACATCACAATTTCATGGGCTGGGCCCTGGATTTACGAAAGTGAAGAAAGTCGGATGACCCCAAGCACAGTCAAACGAGCGTGTGTTTATTCTCTCTCTGTCCTTGACTGTGGACACAGTGGCTTAAGTTCCTGCCATGCCTTCCCTGCAATAACAGTCTGCAACCTGGACCTGTGGGCCAAATAGGCCCTGCCTTCCCACGCCGCTTCTTGTTAAGACATTCTACCAAAGCAACAGAAGAGCAGCCAGCACGGGTGTCCTCCTCTATCACCCTCTACCTTCTGTTTGAGACGGTCTCTCCCTCAACCGTGAGCTTGCTGACTGACGGCACTGGCTGCCCAGCTAGTCCCAGATGCCCTCCCGAATCCTCACCCTAGTACCAGGATTAAGATTTGTGCCGCTGCACCCGATTCTGCCTGGATTTTAGCAATGGACTCAGGTCCCCATGCTTGCATGAGCCATATCCCCAGCTTGCGGTAAGTTCCGAATAATATAAATTTAGTATTATTATCTTGACTCTAACAGTCTCCTCCCAGAACCTGAGTGGTGTATATGGTGCGATCACACACTTCGCCAGACTCGGAAGGGTCTATGATATATTTACTCTTGGAAAGGCAAACTTTTAGCTGAGTAGATTACAGTCTCTTGGAATAGACTCGGGAACGGCGGGTGGGGGGAGAGGCGCTGTTAGGGCTCATCTTTAAAGTCTGACAGTTTCTTTTCTGTCTTTCCTACCTGTAGTATTTGTGGGCATAGTCATTATCCTTCACCTGAGAACACAATGCCCCAAGTCTTTTGATCTTTGTCAGTTCAAAGATGAAAACCTCAATTTTAGTTTGCAGTGCTCTGAATTCAGGGAGGCTGACCATGCTTATTGCCACTTAAACTTCGCCTGTGAATTTTCCGCCTACCCCTACCCATTTGTATGCATTTTAGCCTTTTCCTTGTTATTTTGAAAAAATAAATAATATATCACTTACCTATTAAGTTTGTTGCAAATACCTTTCCCACAAATACCTATGGACCGTTTTTTATGAAGAATTTTGGTGCTCCCAAAGGTTAATAATTTTATAAATTTATATCTATGGCGGTGGTTTGAATGAGAAAAGTTTTCCACAGGTTGGGGTATTTGAGCACTCAGTTCCCGGTTGGTGGCACTGTTTGGGAAAGGGGTACAGACCTGTTGGAGGACGTGCGTCACTCGGGGCTGACCTGGGCAGCTCATCACCTTGTCCCACTCTGTTCTCTATCTTCTTAGTGTTTGCAGTTGAAGGTGTGAAATGTCAGGTTCCTGCTGTCCTGCTGCCCCTGCCTGCTGCCCCTGCCTACTGCCCTGCCTGCTGCCCCTGCCTGCTGCCCTGCCTGCTGCCCCTGCCTGCTGCCCTGCCTGCTGCCCCTGCCTACTGCCCTGCCTGCTGCCCCTGCCTACTGCCCTGCCTGCTGCCCCTGCCTACTGCCCTGCCTGCTGCCCCTGCCTACTGCCCTGCCTGCTGCCCCTGCCTGCTGCCCTGCCTGCTGCTGTTCCTCCTCTGCCTGCTCACCTGCCTACTGATAGGCAGCTGCTTTTACATTATTTACTAAGTGGTCTTTATACAACTTCCATCTTCGAGAGCTATCTTCTTCCTCCCTTCCCTTCCCTTCCCTTCCCTTCCCTTCCCTTCCCTTCCCTTCCCTTCCCTTCCCTTCTTCCCTTCTCCTTCCTTCCTTCCTTTTTTCCTTTTTTCCTTTCTTCTGTCCTTTTTCCATATCCTCTCCCTTCTGCAGCCTCAGGGCTATGTATCTGAGGCAAGTATTACAGAAGCCCACAGGATCTTGGAGGCTTTGACAACGCGTATCCCTAAGAGGAGCAAGTGTGATTAGCACTGGCTTTACTTGTCAGTGAGATTCAGCCTGGAGTTACCTGAGAGGGGGTCCCAGCTGGGAGACCGTCAGTCTATGAGAGACTGTTCTCTCATAGTAGATGATGTCAGAGAGCCCAGCCCACTGTGGGCAGCACCATGCCACACAACGGTGGTCCTGGGTTGCATTGGAAAGCTAGCTAAGTGTGAACCTGGGAGTGAGCTAGCTACCAAGTGGCATTTCTCCATGGTTTCTATTTCAAGGACCCTGTTTGACTTCCGGACCTGATTTCCCTCAATGATGGACTGTGACTTGGAAGTATAAGCCAAACCAGCCATTTCCTTAACCAAATTGCTTTTGGGTCAGTGTTTTATCACGCAGCAACAGAAAGGAAACTGGGCACTGCTCAAGTCTCCTGAACGAGATCCCAATTCCATCCCACGCCCCAGAAGGAGACCTTAGCCAGTCACACCTGATCTAGTGATCTGAGCAAGAAGAGGGTGGGGCCAGGCTCTACCTTCACTCTCAAACACATGGGCCCTAAGACCAAGGGTGAGCTTTGGGCGTCTCAGACAGGTGTCTGGGATCCTTGTCCACCGCTGCAGCGTATGACCCATGGGATTGCTTCCAGGTCCCTCACTCGGTCATCCAGTGAGGGCTCGTCATAGGAACAGAGTGTCTCAACACTTGCCGTCTGGGAGTCTGCTTTCCTCTCTCCTGTTAATGCTCATGGCTAGTCTATTCACCGGAGTTGGCTGCTGGAAATTCTGTGACTGACCACACCCTAAATATTGTTTTGAAAAACCTAAGTGTTTGGTTCTGAGAACTCAAAACCCCGAATGTATCCAAGCCCCTCTTTCTTCTTGGGAGTTTCAGGGTCGCCAGTTCAACTCACAGACAAGTCAATCTGAAAATCCCTGGGAAAACCTCACACATATCTGTGGAAAGCAGGCCAGTAAAGAGGGAAAAGAGCACACGTGGCTCTGAGACAGCGTCCCCGTCCATGTGACTTCAGTGCTCTGATGTCGTCCATAGTTACTTCTGCTCACAGCATGGGGGTTGGGTCTCATTATAACACTGCAGATGTCCACGTGAAGAGCTCTTACAGCATACTGGGTGCCACGTGAGAACACTATTCTTCCATGCTGTGGGACAATGGTCTTTTATCCTGTCACGTGTTTTATTTTTAATAAAATGCTGATTGGCAAGTAGCCAGGCAGGAAGTATAGGCGGGGCGATCAGGTAGAAAGTAGAGGCGGGGTGACGAGAACAGGAGAATTCTGGGAAGAGGAGAGAGTCAGTCTGCAGTGTCACCCAGACAGAGAGGAAGCAAGATGAGAATGCATCACTGATGAAAGGTACCAAGCCACGTGGCTAACACGGACAATCATAATGGGATAATATAAGATGTAAGAAAGGTTAATATAACTTATAAGAGTTAATAAGAAACCTGAGCTAATAGGCCAACTCATTTATAATTAATGTAAGCCTCTGTGTATTTCTTTGGGACTGAATGGTTATGGGACCAGGGGGGACAGAAACCTCTATCAATACTTCCAGACACTGGGGACAAGACAGGGTATTGGTTGCTATAGTTAATAACAATTACGGAGAGGGGTGGGAATTTTTCAGTGGTATAACAAGTACTTCGATGTACAAGGCCCTGGGTTCAATCCTTAGCACTAAAAACAAAAAGCAAGAAGACAGAAGTGTGTACTTTGCCAAGCTCACGCTAAGGTCAGACAGTGTCACCCCGCTGGTTCACAACAGTCAGGGATTGTCTTCTGCCAGGTCAGCAGGGCTCACAGACAAGGACACAGCACAGGATGCACAGCTCAGTAGGCAAATCAGGGACCAGGGCTTGCTCTGCACTTAGCACTCACATGGTTTTAGTCTCGGGCCCATGTGACCCAAGAGGACAGCAATGCCAGAAACCATGACTGCATCGCACAATGCTTCCCAAAACTCCACCCAGTGGGCAGTGTCCTTTCAACTCTAGGCTTAAATGTGACACAGGCCATGGGCTTGCTGCCCTGATTTGCAACCATGTATGGAGAGACCATCTCTCTGGCTGGCTGCCTGTCCCTCCCTAGCTTTCCTGACCCTCTCAACCCAGCCTGCATGTGCCTTCCTGTGCAGTGACTCTCCCCTGAGTCCTGTGCCTCCATCCTTTCCAGGGATGCAGAGAGGTGGTTGCCTGTAAGTGAATTCAGGGGAAATGCTGAAAACAATCTCAACAGACCCTTTGACCCAGGGACTTGACTTTTTGTTGTTTAGGAGATGGTTTCATCTCCTGGGTAAAAGGGTCTGTCAAGATTGTTTTCTGCATTTCCCCCGAATTCACTTACAGAGTTAGCGACTGCCTTAGAGTATGGAGTTGTTCTCACGATCCACAGATATTCTCTGAATACCTACATTATAGTCTGAGCACTGCATTAGGTCCCAGAGAGATAGCAAGTGTGGAATCCCTGCCCTATGTTATAGGAAACAGACAGGAGGCTGCTTAAGTGGCCCAGTAAGAAAATAGAAGTCAGCTTGGTAACAAGGCAGAATGTGAGCAGGGCAGAGGGAAGAGGAGTGTCAAGACAGAGTCAGCAGGAGGGTGTCAATGAGAGGTGACATCTGAGGAGCCTGGAGGAGGAGGCTATGTGGATATCTGGGGAAAAGGTACTCCAGGGGAAGGAAGATGTAGGCTGAATTCCAGAGGTGGGAGAGCATCTGCAACCAGCAAGGGGACTGGAGTAGAGGACACTGGGCAAGAGGAGGTGAGGGTGAGTGACAGAAGATAGAGCGCAGGGGACAGCAGAGTCACTGGAAGAAGTTACAGGGAGAAGAAAGTCACTGGAAGATTTTTACACGGAGGTGTGTCAGTACCCAGCCAGGGAGGGACTGACTGTAGGAGGCCAGGGCAGAGTCAGGAACACTAGTCAGTGGCCACTACCACAACCTGAGTGACAGGTGGCAGCATTAGACCAAGACTTTGGAAGCAAAGGTAACACTGGGATTTTTACGAAGGGGCACTTGTTAGGTTTGCTTCTATGCTGGATGTGAAGTATATGAGAAAAGGAAGTTAGGATTGACCCGAGACTTCCGACCCAGGCTCTGAAGGCCAGGGTAGCTGTGTGCTGAGACAGAGAAGCAGGTCTGAAAGGCGCTAAGGTGTGAACATGGTTTGCTTTCTCTAACTCTCACACTGGATTTAATCTCCTGTGTATAATGTGACTATGGTGCTTAAAGGTGGGGCCTTTGCAAGATCACAAACACTGATGACAGCTTATGCTAGAGAGGATATGGGGTAAAGGGAACACTTTTGCATTGCTGACGGGAGTGCAAACTGGTGCAGCCTGTTTGGATATCAGTATGGCCATTTCTCAGAAAATTAGGAAGCAACCTTCCTCAAGACCCAGCAATACCACTTTTGAGTATACACCCAAATGATGCTCAATCATACCACAAGGACATGTGCTCAACTATGTTCATAGCAGCATTGTTTGTCATAGCCAGAACTTGGAAACAACCTAAATGTCCCTTGACTGAAGAATGGATAAGGAAAATGTGGCACATTTACACAATGGAGTACTACACAGCAGGAAAAAATGATGACATCTTGAAATTTGCGGGCAAATGAACGAATCTAGAAAACATCATATTGAGTGAGGTAACCCAGACCCAGAAAGACAAATATAATATGTACTCACTCATAAGTGGCTTCTAGATATAAAGCAAAAAAAAACAACAACAAAACAACAACAACCTAACCTATAGTGTGGGAAGTTCTTCTGTCCATGTTTTGCTTTTATTGGTTAATGAATAAAGCTATTATGGCCAATGGCTTAGGAGAATAGGGCAAGGTGGGAGTTCCAAGCAGATAGAGAAGAAGAGAGTAGGTGGGGTCAGGGAGAAGCCATGGAGCTGCTGCTGGAGACAGATGCCTCCTCTGGAGCCTGCTGAAGCTTTGCAGATAGGCCACAATCTCATGGTGATGCACAGATTAATGGAGATGGGTTAGTTTAGGATATAAGAGCTAGCTAGCAATATACTTAAGCTATTGGCCAAACAGTACTACAATTAATACAGATTTCTGTGTGATTATTTCAGGAGTCTGAGTGGCCGGGAAACAAATGAGCAGTCTCTGCCAACAAACCTAGAGTCCACAAACCCTGACAACCTAGACAACAAGGAGGATCCTAAGCGAGACACACAGGGATCTACATAGGAAGGAGAAAAAGACAAGATCTCCTGAGTGAATTGGGAGTGTGGGGGTCACAGGAGAGGATAGAAGGGGAGGAGGAGGAAGGGAGGGGAGCGGAGAAAAATGCATAGCTCAATAAAAACAAGAAAAGGAAAAAAAGAAAAAAAGGTGGGGCCTTTGGTGGGTGACCGGAATTAAGTGAAATCACCAGGATGTAGATTCTGCGGTTGAATGCTGGTATCTACATGAGAGGAGAAAGCCTCTAATTCCTGGAAGGGATCTGGGTGCACAGAGATTGGTGCTGTCATCAGAATAGGCTAGATTTTTGACTCCTGAGTCTGGCTTAGACCCCAGGGTAGGAGTGTAGAATACAGAAGGCCTGAACCCCTCAGAAGCTGGGGAGATGAGATGAAAGGCAGAGGAAAGAAGGAAGCTGGGCAAAAATCCTTGGAGCCAAGGAGTATGTGTTAAGCACGTGGGTAGCAATGGCCACACGCCAGCTACAGGGGATGCAGTCAGGTGGCCTCATCGTCTGCACGGGAATTGGGGTTTTGTTCTCATCATGCACACACCTTATCCACTGATCTTTACTCCCTGGGCAGCTGTGTTCCTTTGAGAATCTTTACACATGCAGAGGCTCTTCTCAGAGAAATCCGTTCACACGCACAGGACTGCAGATAGCCCTTGGGAGTTCCCAGAGGTACCGGAAGCCACCCCGGGGGATGAGTTCATGGCCATCCCTTCCAAGGTCTCATGGCACCAACCAAGTTGTCTCAGCACAGAAATTCAAGTCTTTCTTTGGGTTTCCCCTGGTGTGTCTCCAGAGTGTGAAGTCAGACTTCCTGAACCTTGTGAGTAGGTGCCAGGGTGTGGAATACAAATTTCTAGCAGGCATTCAAAGCTGAAACAAATACAGCACGCAAATGGAGGACTCACCATCATCTCCTGCACCTGAAACATCTCTGCGCCACCCGGTGACAGCCGGCTAGGGAAGGAGATGCTGGCAGACGCCCCGGGAAGGGTACTCGGGCCCGTGTTGTAGACCTGTGGGTTGGAGCACACAACAAGTGTTGGTAAAAGACAAGGGTCCTTCGAGTCATGCTATGCTCTTGAGCCCTAAGAGTCTCCGAACCGAACACAGAAGCTTTACACTAGGATGTGACTTTACTTTTTAAGATATGCTTTTAAATGAAATAGAACTATATCATTTGGAATCTGAATTTAATTGAAATGAAATACTAAATATTTTTCTTGTCCTCTTCAAGCTAAAATTTATATTTAATTTTACATACCTAGATATTTATTCACAGATGGTAGTTGAGGGTAATTCAGATATTAAAAAAAGGTTTAAGGGCTTTCACATTCTAGAACAACATCTGAATGATCTATGGGGCTTGCTCAAATACAGATGGGTGGTGTGGGGAGGACCACCCCCAGTTTCTGATGCAGTTGGTCTGAGTGGGGGTAGTACCCCTATATTTCCCAGAGATACCACACCCAGGAACAATCTTTGAGGTCCAGTGTCTTGGTCCAAACTCTTTTTCTTTTCAGTGAGATAACAATGATCCTCAGTGACCATGGGGGCTGTCCCTAAATGAAGTGATCTTATTCCTACAAAGGTGCGCATGCTACCCAGGCCATTCTGCTGGCACAGCTGGATGACATCTGTGCATCCCTTCTTGAGCTCAGTGTCTAATCCTGCCAACTCGACCCCCTTCCCTTCTCGGCCATCTTCTTCATTTCAAAGCCAAGTAAGGGTGTAGGGGAGAAAGAAGCAACAAAGAGACCAATAAGGATGAGGTGAGGGAGGAAAGAGTGCAAGCTAAACCCAGGGCAGAAACAGTATGAGGAGGAATCTGGAAAATGGGCATATTATAAGAGCAGAGCATAGACTAATAGTTCCCCGGGTGAGATAAGACATTTCATTACTCAGGTGAACACATTGTAACAATCATGGGGCTAGAACCCACATCCTGTAACAGAGTAGCAAAGACTGAATGGCAGACTTTCTTCTAACACATGTTTATTGAATGTTTTAACTCACTGCTGTGATCTATTGCTGGAGAGAAGATTCCTTCCCTAAGATTGTCACAGCAGACAATGTACCTGGCTACCCAAGAACTCTGATGGGAAGGTTTCTTGCACCATTCAATAAAACTGTGAATGCAGAGGAAACGTTCCCTGGGGAAATCAAAAGTGCTATTCTAATGAACTCGTGAATAACTAAGCAAACAGGCTGTGAGCAGAGATGTATTTTGGAGATGCACTGGGAGACCGATGTGTTCATGCTTGCTGACGGCACTCAGTCTGCAGCCCATGAATGGAGGACCGACTTTGATGTCCAAGTCTTACTGCTTCAGAATTATAGTCCATATGGGTATAGCTGCTCTAGACTGATGTCTTCGGTGAGTCTTTGTTTCTTTCCCCAATGCTGTGATAAATTAGCCTTACAGAGACAAATTAAGGGAGGTGGTATTTATTTGAGTTCATGATTTCAAGTTTAAGCACATCACCTCAGAGAAGGAAAGGAGGCAGGGACCTGGAAGCAGCTAGTCATGACTACATCTGCAGACAAGACCAGGGTAATGAACAAATGTATGTAAACTAGTGTGCAGCTCCTTTTCCCTACTCTCAAGCCATCCACCATCCTCTGCCCAGGAAATGGGGCCACCCACAGTGGGCAGGTCCTCCCACATCCCTTAACAAAATGCAGACAATCTCCCACAGACCTGTTCAACCTAATATGGGCAATCACTCACAGAGACTCAATTCCCGGGTTAGTCTAAGACGTTCATTA
Source organism: Myodes glareolus (assembly GCF_982192425.1). Taxonomy (NCBI): domain Eukaryota; kingdom Metazoa; phylum Chordata; class Mammalia; order Rodentia; family Cricetidae; genus Myodes; species Myodes glareolus. The sequence goes on from NC_142029.1 coordinate 5,531,139, forward strand.
CTTGATAATTAAACTAACCATCATAAGTCCAGGGAAAGTACACTGAAAACCAAGACAGGGTTTGCCGTTGTGAACATTCATGATCAGTGGTAAAGTGATTCCTTGAGAGGGGATGCACTCCTGACAAAAATGCCATGAAGCTGTTGAAATGACCACGGAGGGTTTAGAACTTAAGGTCGTGAACTTAGCTGGCAAGGCACTGGCAGGTACCTGAAGATGGACTCCGATTTCCTAAGTGTTTCTACTGTAGGTAGACCATCAAGCCGCATCTTATTCTATCAAGAACTCTTCAGGAGGGCAAGAGTCAGTGGATGCCGCAGATGTCCCTGCTATCTGAATTTCAGAAATGTCAACCAGTGGTCCCCAGTCTTTACAACTAGAAGCCAGGTCGGTCAACATTCATCCTTACAGGGACAACACCTTCCCCAGCAACAAGAGTAAAACTTGCTAAGATTCAGAGGACCATTAGTGTTTTCACCAATAAAGTATGCATAATTAAGGTGTGTTTGCTGTATTTCTAGACATTCAGTGTCCCATGTAAACACTACAATATATGGTAAACATAGGTATTGTATACATGACTTGTTTGTTGGGCTGTTTGCTCGATGGCAGGGGTCTGGAGCCAACCCTGGATAGCCTACTGTCAAGGCCTGTCTGTGTAGCAGTACTCAGACTGTGGGGGTTTTCTTTTAGCTGATGGCAATTTCTAAATTTAGTTTTGAGGAAACAAAGTTCTACAACACTCTGGAAAACTATTAACTGTAGACTTTAAATGGACAAAGTTTAAGATATGTGTCATTAAAGATTTTTTTAAATAAAAAATGAAGAGTGATATTTATAGATTTGTTTTCTTAAGTTCTGTTTTGAGAAAGGGTCTTTCCCTATGAAAGCTCAGTCTACCTTGGACTCACTGTTAAGGCCAAACTGTCCTTGAATTCACGCTCTTTCTGCCTCTGTCTCCCAAAGGCTTGGACTACAGGCATGCACCTATCACTCTAAGCTGCAATTTTAATTTGTCAAAAAATTAAAGATGAGCATGGGGTAAGTGGGAGAGAGACAAAGGAGTGGCAGCCTGGGCATAAGAAACAGGATTCAGGTATTCAGCGTATGTATCTCTGAAGGTGAGGCTAGAGAGGTAGAACCAATAACAAACGAAACCACTGTGCATTCATACACTGAAGGAGTGGGCTCTGTCTGTAGCCAACTTTCCCCTAGAAAGCCAGCTCTTTAGTTCTTTTTCCCAGTAGGTAGTTCTGCTTCAGGGGACAGATTTTTAAAAATGATAAGACTGGATGAGAGATTGTTGCCAACTTTTGATTCCCAAAGAACAACAGTTGCAACAACAGCCCTCTACCATAGGAACAGGAAAGAGTATCCAGCCACAGCTGAAACAATTCAATCAAGAAAACTCAAGAATGGGAAATGCAGAGGGCCCTCCTGCTCTGCCTGGGAATCCTGCTGACAGCATGGACGGGTGAGTGCCAGGGAAGAGGTCTCGGCTCACACGGCTTTTACTTGACAAAGGCAGCTTGTATTATCACTCTCCTTCAACATTGTCTTCCCAGAACTACGAGGCAGAGGCAGGAGAGTTACCAGTTCTAGTCTAACTTGGGTCACACAATGAGACCTGCTCTCAAAAAACAACAAAGCAGCCAGATGTGGCACACGCTTTTGACCCCAGCAGTCACAGGCAGGGGCAGGTGGATCTCTGCAAGCTCCAGGCTAAACAGGGCTACATCTCGAGGTTCTGTGTAATGAGATGCAAGCAAGGAGCTGAAACAACAGCAGCCTGCCATGCCAGCACTTTAAACACCCGCGTTTTGGGAAGGCTTGTGCGTGACATCTGCAATATATTTCCTGATAATTCTTCAGGTGAGGGAAGCATTTTGACTCCTGATGGGAAAGTCGAACCAAATGAAGTCAAACCAAACCACAAACCAATCACTATTAACAGTGAACAATCTTTCGTGTCTCTGTCGGAAAAACTATGCACAAAGCAGAGAAAGCCACCCAGACAGAATATCTGCTTTCTCCCAGTTACATCTGCAGTGGAGCCTTGGAGCCTTTTAGCTCCTATGTATGTTGTTGAATGACAGAGATACGAATAAACGACACAGAAAGACCTCTCTGTGGGGCAGTCTTGTTTCTGCTTTTCAGGAGCGACGTTGCTGGAATAAGGAAACACTCCAGGGATTTCTCCACATCCCTTCCCGCTCCCCACCCCAGCCCCAGCTCCTGGTTATTATCACTGCCGATCTGAGTGACCTTCCAGCAGACAACAGTGATCACAAGGGTTGCAGCAGAGAAATGAGTCAGTAGATAAGGGTCCAGGAAGGCTTTGTTAACGTGGAAGGCCTCTTTCCAATCACAGCTCATTGACCACTCTCAGACCCAACTCACTGACTCCTGCTTGAACCGACAGCTGAAGCTCCCTCAGGCCCCAGCTTACAGTTCACCAGTGTTTTATCTAACAACCATGCCAATCACTCATTTCCAGGGCCACAGTCTTCACCTGGGTTTGTTGCTTTAGGTCACTTGTGAAATAAGCTAGGTTCCTAGACACCTAACTTTAAGTTCTCTTCAAAAACACCTTCAGGGAACCAACTGGAAGAGTGAACTGCATGCCCTCAGAATTCTTCCATCTATCCTCCCATATACCTACCCATCCATCCACCCACCTGTCCATCCATCCATCCGTCTGTCTGCCCATCAGTCCATCCATCCATCCATCCATCCATCCATCCATCCATCCATCCGTCTGCCCATCAGTCCATCCATCCATCCACCCATCCACCCATCCATCCCTCCATCCATCCATCCACCCATCATCCATCTGTCCGTCTGCCCATCAGTCCATCCATCCATTCATCCATCCATCCATCTACCCATCATCCATCTGTCCGTCTGCCCATCAGTCCATCCATCCATCCACCCACCCATCCATCCACCCATCATCCATCTGTCCGTCTGCCCATCAGTCCACCCATCCATCCATCCATCCATCCACCCACCCATCCATCCATCCATCCATCCACCCATCATCCATCTGTCCGTTTGCCCATCAGTCCACCCACCCATCCATCCATCCATCCACCCATCCATCGATCCCTGTCGTCTGTCCATCCACCCACCCATCAATCCTTTTCTTCCGTCCTGTAAATAGGCACTAGTAGTCAGTATCTGCTATAAATCTGGTATTTTATGTAGCTAGCATTCCTCTTGCCTTTTTCAGTCCTCAGGATTTTTTTTTTATGACACTGTCTGGGTCATTTGAACCTTTCTAAATAATTCTCTTGCCTGCATCCTGTATTTCAAAAGAAGAAAGGTTGTAAATCACAAAAATAAAATAAATCTACCTGGTGTTTGTTTCCTATCCAGCTGAGAGATGCAAGGGGAAACAGTAGAAGGGCTCGAAGAGGGGCTCTGGAAACCCAGAGGAATGGCCACAGCTGTCACCCTAGGGTCTCCGCAGTGAACCCTGAACTCTCTTCCCCGGTCTCCTCTGTAAATCAAGGGCAGGATGTGACAGCCTGGCTTAGCTAGTCAAGGAAGCATCTTCTCTATGCTGGAGACATGTGTTTTCCATCCATCCTGGTTTCTGGGTTCTCCTGGCCCAGAGGACACTCTGGGTAAAGGAAGATTATTGTCTGTGAGCCCCCAAATGCTTTGGTTTCATCCTTGCAGCTCTCACCACATCATTATTTGTGATCCCTTATGTCCACTTAAGGAGAACCACAGACAAGGAAAATGGCTGTTATTTGGCCCCGATAGTGAGTATCGCATAGGGAGACCATCCTTTCCATGTAGGAGGATGGGCAGGCAGAGGAATGCAACAGAAGGCAGATCCCAGGATTGTGAGATACGGTCTTCACTGAATAAGTGGGGTCATTTCTTCTTGTATTTTTCAGTTAATGCCTGATCAGCCCTTGCCCAGGCTTGGGTCACCTAGTGCTGGGGCCATGCTACACACCCTTTCTCACAGGGGCCAAATTTCCCCGTACTTGCCCCTTAAAGGTCACAGACTAGCCAATGTGGAGGTCCCTCTAGTGTCACATCCACACACTCTCATATTGAAAAGCTACCCTCAGAATCCATATGTTCAAAGCAAAGACCAACAAACCAGGCCTCACAGACCAAAGCTGGCCCAGTGCTTACTCTTGTCCAACATGCAAACTGAGAACAGCGACATCAGTAAATTTCTGGGGGGAAATAAACCAGAGTAACATTCCATGGCACATAGAAGATACATGCAAAGTAAATCTCGGTGCACAGCTAAAGCATCAACATCTTCCCTTGTGACTACCTTCTTGTCACAGCCCCGCAGGCTCAAGAGGGTCAGCAGGCAACCAAGGCCGTACAGCCTGCAAAGCCTCCACTAGCTACTTCCTGGCTCTGTCAGAACCTCCAAGAGAAGGACCAACGCCCTTCTACAGATCACATGCCCAGTAAACCAAAGGAGCTGATGGTTAGAAAGCCTGGTCAGCCTGGGCCCCGTGGGGGGCCAGGGCACTTCCCACAGTGTACTTATGAAAATGAACTTCTGAAAGGCTGGTCCCCACAGGAGAAGGCTTCTATGGAGTCACCATGGAAACCCTGGAGGAAAGGGATGAGCCAAGTCCCTGGAGACTCCCCTAAAGCCCTTAAGGTGGGGGATGGTAGTAAACACAAGCCTTCTTGACAAAACTAATCTCTGGCAGTGGCTCTCAACTGTGGGTTGCTTACCACCACTGGGGTCACATATTGGAGATCCTGCATATCAGATATTTACATTATGATTCATAACAGTAGCAAAACATAACATTACAGTTATGAAGTAGCAACAAAATGATTTTATGGTTGAGGGTCAGCACAACATGAAGAACTGTAAAGGGCCACAGCGGTAGGAAGGTTGAGAACCACAGCTCTAAATGAAAAGCAGAGAGGTTTGCAGATTTGTAGCGCTATCTCTCTATCTATCTATCTATCTATCTATCTATCTATCTATCTATCTATCTATCTATCTATCTATCTATCTATACACCCCACACCAGAAAAAGACTTGAACAGTTCCCTCTGGAAAGAAAATAAGATAAAAGGTTGGCTTTTCCATCATTTACCTGAAGAGTGATGTTGAGGGGTTGGAAATGACACTCCTGGTCATCCAGCTGAACGAAGGTGGATGCATCAACAGACTCACCATACACAAAGGAGGTTGGGGACACAACTCTGAAAGAGGAAAGTATGAACTCTGTCATTCTACCTGAGGTAAGGCCCCTAGGTCACCGTGGGGCTGAGAACTCAAACATCACCTCTCTTTCCCTCACGTCTCCCCCTGATTCTTTTCCCAGGTAGATGCTTACTCCTCTCTCCCATCAGTAGGCATAACTGGCCCCTGGCTTCCTCAGGGACATTTCTGCCATGTCTTCTAGCCTTAGGTCATACCAATAGCTACAAAACCATTATATACTGAGATTATGTTTCTTTATATATGTGTATCTGTTTTTGTGTGTGAACATATAGGTATAGAGATCAGAGGTGAACATCAGGTGTTCTCCTCTCCATCTTATTTTCTGAGATAAAGACTCTCACTGAACGAGAGCCTCAGGGATCTGTCTGTTCTGGGGTTACGGATGCTCATGGCGACCTCTGACTTCTTACATGGGGTCTGAGGATCTGAACTCAGAATCTCATGATTTTCTGTGTAAGCACTTCACTGACTGAGCCATTCCCCCAGGCATCCTCCTAATGATATTTCTAAAACAAGGTTTTAAAAATCAAGTTACAGAAACAAAAAAAGAAAACCACAAAACTTTGATTATAAACTCACACATTTTGTTTGTCATTTGGAAGGAATCTCTGTGAAATATACTGATAACAAGCTTTTGAGAAATAAATGTAAGTAAATTATGTTTTTGGCAACCAAAACTGTAACAAATTTATTTTTTAAACAAATTCATTTTTAAGCACCATTTATATCTGTCAGACTTCCATGCGATTATTGGAATAATAAGTTGTGCATCTTAGGGGCTGGCAAGATGGCTGAGAGAGTAAAGGGGCTTGCCACGAAGCCCGAGGACCTGAGTTCAGCCCCTGGAGCCCACATTGTAGAAGGAGAGACCTAGAGCTCCCCAAGTTGTCCTCTGACTCCCACAAGTACCACGGATCCTATGCGCGCTCACATGTGCCTGCACACTTACACACAAATAATAAATGGACTAAAACATCAAAATGAAATAGGTATTTCAAAGGAGAATGAATTCACCGGTGCATGATCTCATACACTTTTAGATCACGGTCTTCGAAGAGGTGACTTCACTTGGTGACAGTACTTTTCACTCTGCCCAGGTGAATAAACCTGACAGTTCTGCTCAACAGAAATCAGACAGATGCACCTTACAGTGGATTCCAGGTGTTCAAAGGCTCTCAAAGCAACAGTGTGAGACCTTGTGGGACAGAATGCAAGAGGACAGCCACCGTCTCTTCTCATCGTAAATGCTTTATGTTGGTGACGCTGTGAGTTCCAACCCCTGCCAAATGGCAAGAGCTGCTTCATTTAAACTCACTCCACTGCCCATCCCTGGAGAGACCAGAGGTTGACTCCTCTGTTTAACTGATGGTTTCATGGGGGACTGTTAATACCTTGCAGCCAGGTCTCCCAAGGCCTTGACGGCATGATGGAGTGTGTGGGGGAGGTGTTTTTACTTCATCCCCAAGAACAAGGCCTGGTTCTGGGCATTTTGTACTATCTTTTAGACAGGCTAGATAAATAAACCACATGGTTAAAAACAGAGCTGTGAACACAGGCAGCATAAGCCGTTTTGCAAATACATTTCACCAGAGCTTTATGTCTAAGAACCATGCCATGAAATGTGGGACTCCTCACTCTGCTGGCTCTTGGCAGGGTTCAGCTACTGCAGGGACGGTCCCTCCCACTGCAGGGGCGGCACCTCCCACTGCAGGGGCGGCCCCTCCCACTGCAGGGACGGCCCCTCCCACTGCAGGGACGGCCCCTGTCACTGCAGGGTGGCCACACCCACTCCATAGACGGCCCCACCCACTCCATGGGTGACCCCTCCCCCTAGGGAGCAGCATCTTCCTTCTGGGCCAAAGCTTAGAGTCAGGAACACTGAAAACAGAAACATAAGATCCTTAACTTTCAGAAAGTTAAGCCTACATTTGGGTTAAGAATTCCTTGAGTTCCCCTTTGATCTAAACTGATTGTGTGGCCCTCCCCACCCCTGCCCTCTGCTATCAGAGAAGTGTGTAATCTGTTTGCCCGAGACAGGAACTGAATTCTCATTTTTCTAAGCTTGAGCTCTGGCTGAAAGCTGACCCAGGTCACTTCATGTCCCCACAGACCACAGCCAACAGCCCTGCTTTCCAACAAAACACGGCCCTGACTGGCTGCGGACTTCACCTGGACGGGGTGGTATTGCTGTTGTGATCGCTCCCTGTCCATTCCCGACCATCCCAGACGTGAGGCAGTGCTGTTTCTCACTGTGCTCAAGGCGGTGACAGAAATACAAGAAGTCGGAACTGACTATGGAGCTGATCAGAAGGGCTGCCTTCCTGTGATTAGGGTTTGAGGAACACCTGACTGCAGCCTCTGGCCTTGCAGCTTTAGGCCAACATTTTAATCCCATAACCACAGTGCCTGCCACTATATAGCATTCTGGAGCGACTGTGTGTGGCAGGTATGGGTGCTAGGAGTGGGTGCATATAATAACAGAATGTTTAGAGAAATTGTGGGGTCTAAACTCCTCATCTTGCTTCCTGTGTTATCAGCTATGTGTCTGGGTAGCTGGGACTGACCGAATAAAACACAGGCAGGTAAATTTTCTTCCTGCTTTCCAAGGCTGGAAGGTAGGGAGGTGGCAGGGCCCCTTGCTCTTGACTATGACACATGCAAATTGGGAGCAGCATCACCTTCCGTTGCAGGGCACCCCGTGCTCCGATACTTACCCAGTGATGGACGTGTCCACTTCGTGCACCAGAGGAACTGCCAGTGTGAGCGTGTTGTCATGCAGGGCTTCGGAGCGCTCCATGTTCCCACTGTGTGGGAAGAGAAGGACGCAGGGGCAGCGGTGAGTGCAGCTGACTTGCCTGTCCTACGCTGCACATCAATCCTTATATTCTTTAGACTCACCTTATCTGTCCCATTCTGTTAGTGGTAGAGAACCCCTGTACAGAGGCGCATACAAAGATGTGGGGCAAGAAGTGTATATGGGAGGTGACCCCCAGGAAGCACCCATAGGTAATAGAGAAAAAGACCAGGAAAGAGAAGAAGCCACTGAAGGCTTGCTACTCAGGAACTGTATGCTGGAGGCAGATGGGACTCAGGCTAGCTGGGGAGACATTGGGAAGCAGGACAGAACACGTATCTTGGATGCCCCAACTGAGGGCACAGAGACCCCTAGGATGACTATAGTGGAACAGAGAGAGGACACAAATTCTCTGTCACACAGGTGAGTAGGCCCCCACCAATAAAAGTCCCAGCAGAGTGGCAGAAGCCAAGATTTAACTGGTCCTCATGAGTGCGCTGTAAGGATCTACGGTGGAGCCTCTGTCGTGTGTGAGACCTCCTGAAATGTTTGCTTCGTAAACAGTGCTCTAGTTACATTCCTACTGCTTGGATAAAACACCCCAAATAAAAGCAGCTTGGAAAGAGGAGGAAAGGGTTTTTCTGGGGCACACTTTCAGGAGAGGGAAGTCAAGGTAGGGACTTAAAAACGTAGCAGAGACGAATGCACTCATACCATCTGCGTGTTATCACAGTTTTTGCCCATCCGTCACAGTACAGGATGCTGTCCCAGGCAATGGTGTGCTCACAAGAGCCTAGATCTTACCACATCAATCAAAACTCAAAGACATGTCCACAGGCTAATCCAGCCAAGAAGATCCCTCACCTGAGACTCCTTACCCAGTGGCAGTGGCAGGTTGGCCACACTAACCAGCATAAACTGTGACCAGCAAACTTAGGACACGGTTGCCAGGAAGGAGGTTTGTGAACATCTCAACCATGAGCCCAGGGGCAGAGGGATCACCACTCTGGATCGACAGGAGAAGCTCAGATATCTTCCAGCCCTGCCACCATGAGCCAGAGGGCACTGAGCTTCTAGCCAGCTCAATGGAACTCCAATCACTTCGATTCGCTAACTCAGTCAGGATTGGTACGTGAATGCCATGGCGAGTGGCTGCCTCGGGAGGACACCTGCTCTTGGGTATAATCACTGAACCAATGGGACACTTAAGGCTGGTTCTGTCACATGGAAGGGACAAAGGTTCCCAAGTGAAAGTGAAGCTTGCCTCTAGGGATGGAACCTGGGAGCCCCAGACCCTGTAAGGTTTGGGGCAGGGCTTATCTCACCCACTCCCCTAGACCTAGCTCACCTGCTCCGCTGCCCTTCCCATCAGCCCCCCCCTTCCAACCAGCAGGTGTTGAATGGCAACAGCACTGAAACGGCCCTCCAGTCCCTTCTCTTCTGTCCCATTGTTCTAACACAATGGTGCTCCATGACTCTGACCACACAGGGCCACTGCCCCAGGATCCACCTGTCTTCCGTACATGGGATGACCTCAGTCCCTCACAGGGTGTCCACAGCACGTGACAGCAGGAGCCGGTGCTCTAGATTCCTTGCCTTGCCTTTTCCAGGGAGTAATTTAAGCATCGGAGTCACTGCTGGTGTCAGTCCAGAGGTGACCTCCTCGTCAATGCAGTTGGTACATTGCTAAGCCCAGACCCTCCCTGCTCCCAGCATCCTTCCAGGCCTGAGGAATTGGCTCTTGATGGAAGAGTCATCCCTTCCCCTGTCATCTGTCCAGCCACCTGGGGCTGCTGGCAGCTCACACTCAATAATGGTTTGATCTGTCATCAAGTAACGGCTCCAGAATGAGCCAAGTTGAAAAGCTGAGATAAAGGGGCCAAACATCAAACAACGTTTGCCATTCCTCAATCTCCATGTGCTGGGACTTTTCCAAGTGGGCTGCCAGGCCAGGCTGCGGATGGGAGAGATGCGGGGTCACAAGACGCTGTTTAGTCTCAGTTTGATGCCCTCTGAAAGCTTTAAGTAGGCAAGAGACCTTCAAAGGGTGGTGACAGACAAGAGAAATGACAGATATTTTAACTGTCACATCTGAGATAAGGGGCTTTAGGGATCTGTCTGTCGTAGCAGGGAGCCAAGTATTTGTTAGGAGAACTCCTTGGGGTGGGTAGACCAGATTTCTACAAAATCTCCAAGAGAAATATGTGGACCAGTCCAGTAAGTTTAAATGGCTTTGTGATCTCTTTAATATTTATGACCCAAGGGATTAGCTGGAAATGCTTACACTAATGTATATGAGGTTTTTTACACTTATCCCTGTAACTGGTAAATAGCAGGCACCTAACAGGTGTCTACAGAGCAGAGACATGCTCAGCAGGATTCAGGACTAAATAAGTAAGTGGCTCTGGACCTTTAACATTAATTAGAATCAAGTTTTTCTCCAAACTCCGATGCCCAGTTTTTACCCCAGACCAATTAGTTCCGAATCCCAGGCATGGGTGGGGTTGCACCAGGCATCAGCAGATTTCAAAGCTCCCCAGGTGTTTCCACTATGCCTTCAAGCCCAGCCACACCACTCGCTAATGGACATGTCATTCTAAGAGAGGAAGGGAAGTTTTCCCCATTGTGCTTCTGACCCCTGCCCTCCCAGCCTCCCAGCGGGGAGTGGGGCTAGAGGCAGGTTGTATCGTTTTCTTTTTGACAAGGAAATCCTTTCCGTGTCCTGTTCCTTTTCATGGCCACTGGCTGCGCTAGGTGTTGAAGGACGGACAGAGCACAATGGCGGACCTGCCCAACAGTGCATTTTCTGTGGATCTAAGAAACAGCGTTTCTAGTTTCAGTGGGCGTCTGCCTCCTTGTATTCTGGGCAGCAATTTCATGGGATGTGTGGAGCTGTTACATTGTGTCAGCATGACTGTTAGCTTTAATTTTAGACACAAGGCAACTTTAGAAAGAGTCTCAGTAAGGGATTGATGTGGGAGTCCCCTCTGTGTGTTGTGATTACCATTAATGAATAAAGAAACTGCTTTGGACCTATAGCAAGGCAGAACTTAGGTAGGCAGGGAAAGCTAGGCTGACTGCTGGGAGGAAGAAGGGTGGAGTCAGAGGGATGCAATGGAGCCACCATCAGAGTTAAATGTGCTAAAATTTTGCTGGTAGGCCACCACCTTGTGGTGATATACAGATTAATAGAAATGGGTTAAACTAAGATGGAAGAGTTAGCCAATAAGAAGCTAGAGCTAATGGGCCAAACAGTGATTTAAATAATATGGTTTCTTTGTGATTACTTCGTGGCTGGGTGGCCAGGATGAACAAGCGACCCTTCCTCCCTCCAACAAGGGATCGTCTATATTGTGTTGGCTTGTGGATGTGTCTATGAAGGGTTGTCTAAAATTAACTAGTGTGTGAAGATCTTTTGTGGGTGCCAATATTCCTCAGGCAGGAGGTTTTGAACTGTGTAAGAGTGGGGAAATCGCTCTGAGCACAAACCAGCGAGTGAACATGTCTGCATTCAGTTCCTCTCTGGAGTTGACTACAGACAGATGCGACACACTGCTGCAAGCTCCTGCCGAAGTGAAGTCCCTGCTGCGATAAATTGTAACCTGGAATTGTCAAGCAAATATGTCCCTTTCTCTCATAAGTTGCTTTCTGTTTGGGTACACTATCATGGCAACAGAAATCAAACTAGAGACTACCAATCTCTCCAAAAGCTTGAGGTAACCCCTCACTGTAGTTCAGAATGTAGTTCAGATTTTCTGAGCCTGCTCCTGCCCTAAGTAACTCAAACCCTCTCTCTTTCAGCTCCATCTCTCATTGCCATGTGTGTTCCCACCCTCCTTTCAGGGACACCCATGAATACCATTTACTATCATGTCTGTGGTTCACATGGGCACCGAACAGCAGGGTGCACTGTGGACTTTCACTGATATACTTTGTGTTTCAGGAAGGAAGTGACCCTGCTACCATCACCTTAGAGTTTCTCTTGAGTTCTGGGGCAGAAATGCGATCTGCCCTGTCTGCATGTATTCTTATGAGATCACAATGATGTTTCATGTGAATTTGAAAATAAAGCAAACAGAAAATAACGAAGTCTTGAGAATCTGTGGGAAATGGCTGGAAAGACAGCTCTGAGACAATAGGTATAACTGGACCATGGGCTGTGGGTTAGATGTACCACTGTTGAAGCTCCTGAGTTTGTTCTTGAGGAATTATGGGTCAAGGGGTATGGTTTCTATAATTGGTTTTCAGATGGTTAAGAAAAACAATCTACATAGAAAGAAAGGCTAAATTCACGAATCAGAATGTCAACATTTGGTGAATCTGGGTAAAGGATACACTGAGGATTCTTGTGACATATTTTCAACTAGAAACTTAGAGTTTTAAAATTATTTTAAAGTGTGTGTGTGTGTGTGTGTGTGTGTGTGTGTGCGTGCACGTGCATGTGCACACACATGTGTGCATGCAGCAATATGAATATAAGGGCAATGTCTGGGGAGGCCAGAAGAGGATGTCAGGTCCACTGGAGCCTGAGCTACAGACAGCTGTAAGCTGACTAGGATGAGTGCTAGGAACTGAATTCAGGTCCTCAGCAAGAGTAGCATACCCTCTTTACTTCTGAGCCATTTCTCTAGCCAAATAACAAGAACTGTAAATGAACATGCCGTTTTGGGTGTGCAACCACACCTGCCTGCACCTCATTAGTGTTGGTCTGTCCCTGCTTACTGACCCAATGGTGTTTCCTTCATGAAATCTGCTAGCCATCTGATACCGAGATGTTGCTTCAAGGCATGCATAGGCTGTCAATCAAAGAGGTGGCTCATAAACCAGGAAGGCTAGCGCAGGCACTCAAAGCTACACACAGTCCTAGGGGAAGACGTCACCATTCTCTACAGGCCTCTCTGTCTGTCTACCTGGCTTCTGAAGACACTCCTGTTCTCTAGGTACACTACTTGGGGGGCCTCTGCCAGCTGGCTTCACCAGGCGCTCAGGATGCAGGTGGCTTTCTCCACTTTGTCAAATGCTTCAGTGTGTATCCCTGAGATACAGATGGTCTGACCTGACAATCCACAAAGAACATCTGTCCGATATGGAAAACACGGCCAAGCAGGAACTAGCCACATTAATTATACGACCTTGAAAACTAGAAGGTCACCTCAGCAGCCTGTGTCTCCTCAGTTGCAGACTTCCCCATGATTAGCTGATCCTTGGGCCCCCCAGGCTCGGTCAGAAGTGGTGAGTAGGGGTGACATTAGTCCTAACTGGATTTGACCTAAGCTTGAGTAGATTGGCAATCACCCAGCAGAAACACCTCTGGGCAGGTCTGTGAGAGCAGTCTCCGGGAAGACTAACAGAGGGAGGGTTAACCTCCACTCAGAGGAAGTTAGGTCTTGCCCCAGAAGCTCAGATACAAGAAGCTGCAAGGAAAAAGCAGCATGCAGACACCTGCCTTCCATCCCAGTTCTGTCATCACTGGGTCACTGGGATGTGAGCAAACCGTCTCCCAGAGCAACCCCTTCCATGAGTTCCCAGTCCGACAAACTGAATCCCTTTATCCGTGAGCCACCACAAGCCTCGCCTCCCCTGAGCCTCCTCTCCTCGGGCATTTGATCACAGCAGTGAGAGAGGAGACAAATTCACTCAGCAAGCAGAACCTGATGACCTCCTTGCAGATGTCAGATCCCACCCAGGGCTAAGGGGGATTTATCACCGAGTAACCATTTTCGCATCCTCTGCATCCTAGGGATGCCCAAGGCATGTCCCTTCCCAATCCCATAAAGTTTTTATCTTTGAAAAAAGTCTGTTTAAGGCCTTTTTTTTTTTACCTCTGAGCAGTCACGATGAAGCTGAGAACGGCCTCTTCCCCAGACAGGTGGCTTGTATCAAAGATGACGCTGAACTCATACTAGGAGAAAAGAAAGAAAACACTTTTGGCAACCACGAGCCATCCACATTTTGAACTATGTTTTCTAGCACGGTCTGCAGTCTATGTCCTCTGGAAGCTCGTCTGCACAGCAAATGTTATTTTTAATGTGTATCTGAGTTTTCAGGCCCAAGGAGGCTCCCACAGCAGAACCTTGCCCTTTCCCCCACTCTAGTGAGAGGCACGTCACCCTTCCAGCCACAGGAAGTCCTAGAGGAAGTGGCACCCTGGAACTGCAAGACCAGGAGTTTCTGATTTCACTTCTAACGCCTTCCCAGGCTTTGCCAAATTTGCATATCTCATCAGCTGTGATGTTTCTAAGATAGTCTTTAATTCCAGCCAATGCTGACAGATTGTGAATTGTTTAACATATCTCAATTGTTTGGTTTTCATTCTAGGCAATCACGTGCTTTTTGAGATATTGAATTCTGTTAAACTGAATGCTACTTGAGACCCATGGGAATGAACCATTAAATTGGACCATTATCTATGATGGACACAAACATCTCCTTTCTAGGCAGAAATCTCTGTGGCAGTGGTACTTGGTTTCTGAGGAGGATGAGGTATGAAGACAGGGGAGGTGGAGACAAAAGAAGGTGAAGTTAAGGGCCTTGTCCCTGTAGAGTTAGAACTGGCAGGACATCTGAACTAAGTCAACCATACTAAATACTGAAATGAGGGAAAGACACACGGTCAGAGATGAAGGCACAAAACTGGTCAGGCTAGGGGCGAGTGACCCAGACACACGGCCAGTCACAGTGAGCCTGAAGAGTGGTCACGAGACTGAGTAGGTGTCCTGGCCCCTGATGACCCCAGGATTTGAGAATAGGTGAGCATGAGGGGGGCCACAGGCAGGGGAAGCTCAGTCCTTGTGTAACTTGCTGGGTTTCTAACCCTTCTCTCCACCCATTACCTTTGGGTTTAGTCTTGCTAAGGGTCTTAACATCTGTATGTGAGATTTAAAAAAAAATGAAGCAGAATACAGTTATTTGTTTATATGACCGCTTCAGCAGAAATAGGAGATCACTGTTCTGATAGTCTTTATCTCTATTGACTTTATGACATTTCTAGAGTTAATACATGTTGATGAAATTCACATTCCACCAGAAGAGATAACCAGATAATTTTTGGTTTGATTTGTGATATGAGTTGGATTTTTATAGCAGAGTAGCATGTTTAAGAAAGAGTGTGGGTTTCTTAATGAAGTCTATTTTCTGTTACTCAAAAAAAAATGTGTGTGCATATGTGCGTGTGCACGCACGTGCAGGTATGCATTCAAACTACATGCTTTACCATGGACAAAGCTACCTACCATGCCTGGTCTTCCTCTGTATGCCCCATCTTGGCCCGTAGACTATGGGACGTGGTACATCAAATGCAGTTGATGTGTTTGGGCAGCTTGCCAAGACATGAGTCAACCTTATTTCATTCTAAAACAATGACCAGGTGCCCAGGAGACAGCGGTCTGGTTCCATGACTAGGTGGGGGAGGAAATGGGGCTTCTACTTCTTCACGGGAGAAAAAGTTAAACCGGAGCATTTTCTTTAACATCCTAACAGAGGAAACATCTACTGACTCAAAGGCAGATCTGGCCTCTTTAGATTCTAGTTTTCTTTCCATAAACCAGTCTGATCATTTTTCCTAACCATGGCGCACACTAGAATGTTCCATAAATATCTACTATGCTATGTAGTATTACTACTTGAGCTTAAGAAACCTGCCTCCTTCTAAATACCAACTTGGCCACAATGCCTTTAACTTTTCAAAATATGAACCAGAATACAGGTTTTTCTGTTGGGAAAATTTGGGGGATCTCCAGAAAATCTTGAGGACCCAAGGGAATGACAGAGTCAGGGCTGTAGGTCACTAGTTCATGCCACATATTCTCCTGTGTCCTGTTGTAGACTCAGAATAGTACAGAATATCCCAGAAAAGAAAAAAAATTACAAAAAACATTAACCATTAACAAAGCACAAAGGAGTTTGTGGTGTCATTCCTGATTGGGGAGGATGTGGCTCAAAGAGAGAGGTGATGTAACCACTGATCGCCTGGAGCAGAGCACCAGTGACAGACACACGCCAGGGCCTAGTAGTCACCCAGCCACCACGGGGGCAGGGTGTGCATGCGTGCATAGCAACAAGGGACTGATGGGAAGAGCTGGGGACAGTGGTCGAGGAAGCACCCATCTCTGCCAGGGCCTCACCTTCGACTTTGACCTCATGAAAGGAAATCCCACACTGCACTTGAGGAAGTCCGATTCCAGCAGCTCACAGGATATGCCCATCTCCTCCTGAAAGAGAAAGATGGCAGCAGATGACAAGACTACATGGGAGACAGAGACATAGGCGGGCCCCAGTGAGGCCATCAGGTCCTCGAGACCCATTTTGCTGCCCCCGGCTGTGGTGGACTCAGGAGCTCTGAGCCCAGACCAAGCCCTCCCATTCATCTCTGGATGTCTGCCCACTTCCCTAGCATTCTCTGAGAGGGCAGAACTACAGAGAAATTTAGGCCAATGTTTTAGGTATTAGCCATCGTTGTCCACCAGATTTTGGCTCACACAGGAGACGACCTCTCAGCACGACTGTGAGGATGTTTCTAGAAAGATTTAACTAAGAAGGGAAGATGCACCCTGACTATGGGCAGCACCATTCCATGGGTTGTGATACAGACTGAATGAAGAAGGGCCAGTAAGATGCCTCAGTGAGCAAAGGTGTTTGCTGCTAAGCCAGATGACCTGAGTTTAATCCCTGGGGCCCACATGGTAGAAGGAAAGAACCAATCCCTCTAAACTGTGCTCTGCTCTCCCCAGATATATCTGTCATTTATATGTGTTCACACACGTACACATATACACACAATAAATACATAACTACAATGAGATTCTTTTTTAAAGAAAAGAGTGAGCTGAATGCCAGCGTCCACCTCTCTCTGCTTCTTGACTGCAGACGCAACGTGACCAGAAGTCTTATGTGCCTGCTGCCATGATGGACTGTGTACCCTCAAACTGTGAGCCAAAATAAACCCCCCTTTCTTAAGCTGCTTTTGTCAGGTGTTTTGTTATCAATGGGAGAAAAAAAAAATGAGTCAAAAGTCAGGTTTGCTTGGTAAGCTGGACTGGACCACAGGTGGGCTGAGAGTTTCCTAAGGTTTGTACCAAAAAACACCACCACCATCTTTTTATTGGCACCTCCTAGGCCATCATCTGTGTTAGGATGGATCTGACTATCTCCTTCCCTGCCACCGGCTGTCGGAAACTCACTGAAGTGGATGACAAGCTTTGCATGGCCACAGGAGTAGCTGCTGATGCTCTCGGTGAAGAGCAGAAGGGTCATGTGGTCCAAATCAGTGGTGGGAATGACAGATAAAGATTTCCCATGAAGCAAGGCATTTTGACCCATGGCAGAGTGTGCCTGCTGTTGAGTATGAGGCATTCTTGCTATAGAGCAAGGAGAACTGGAGAGAGGAAGCACAGGTCTGTTTGTGGACGGATTGTGGATGCCATGCTGAGTGCTCTCAACTTGGTTATTATACAACAAGAAGAGAAGGATATTCCTGGACTGACAGATCAGTTAGGCCACATCAGTTAGGACTTAAAGAGCTATCAGAATCTGAAAGCTTTTTAATCTCTCTAAAGCTGATGTCTGTCAAAATGTTATCAAAGAGCCCCTAAACAAAGAAGGGAAGAAGCCCAGGTCGAAAGCGCCCAAGATCCAGCGTCTTGTTATTCCACATGTCCTGTGACACAAATGCTGATGTATTGCTCTGAAGAAACAGCACACTAAGAAAAACAAGGAGGAGGCTGCAGAATACGCTAAACCGTTGGCCAAGACAATGCAGGAAACCAAAGGAAAGGGCCAAGAATGGATGCCAAGAGACGTAGGCTGTCCTTGCTGAGGGCTTCTACTTCTAAGTCTTGGTCCAGTCAAAAAGAAGTATTTAAGGATAACAAATAACCATACCTTGGAAAGACAGCAGCAAAACAAACAAACAAAACACACCAAGGAAACTACGATTCCTTTCCATAGCTGAAGGCACAAGCTTTCCCAGGATGGAGAGTAGATGCCAGGGTGAGGTGATGTTTACCGTGTTCCCAGCTTTGGCTGCACTCTGCAAACACTGGCTTAAGAGAATGCAGAGAGAAGCTACAGGGAACTGCTCTTGTTTCACTTTAACACTAGGTTTCTAACTGAGGTCAGAGGAAATTCTGGAGGCTCTCATGACCCACAGGCTTCTTTGTGCTCCTGAGACCAAATTAGGGCATCCGTGGCACTGGAGACAGAAGTAGTAGGGAGCCAACACTTGTTGAGTGCCAACCTTGTATCTCAAGTCTGGAGACTGACATTCAGTGACGGGACGTCCCCAAGGTCATTCAGAAGATAGGGACAAAGCCAGAAAGACTTTGGATAAGACTTGGCAACTCTGGAAGCAATCTCCTCACTCCTTTCATGGCCTATACCATCCAGAGAATGAGCATGGCTGAAGAGAGTGGCTAGGAACCAGCCGCAGACTCGGGCACTGCAATACCACTATGCTCCTTTCAGCCAAATTCCTTTCCTTTTTTATTGAGTCAGGGTCTTATACAGTCCAGCTGGCTTTGAACTCACTATGTAGTTGAGCTCATGTTCCTAATCTGAATCTCTTTGCCTCCACCTCCTGAGATTATCAGCATGTGCCAACACACCCAGCTCTTCCACCCAATGGCTCCCAAAGTGGGAGGCACTATTAGGAGGGATGGCTTCGTTGGAGTAGTTGTAGCCTTGTTGGAGGAAGTGTTTCCCTGTGGGGGTGGGCTTTGAGGTGGTCTTTTCTCAAGCTACACTCAGTGTGGTAGACAGTTCACTTCCTCTTGCCCATGGATCAAGAGTAGAACTCTTGCTCCTTCTCCAGGACCATCCCTGCCTACATACTGTCATGTTTCAGCATGGAAATGGACTGAGCCTCTGAAACTGCAAGCCACCCCTATTAAATGTTTCCCTTTATAAGAGTTGTGGTCACAGTGTCTCTCCCCAGCAATAGAAACCCTAACTAAGACAAAAACTTCTATAAATTTTTCTATTAAAAATACAAACATTTTGCATTGGGCCATGGTGGCACATGCCTTTAATCCCTGCACTTGGGAGGCAGAGATGGCTGGATCTCTGAGTTTGAAGCTAGCCTGGTCTACAAAGAGAGTTGTAGGACAGCCAAGGCTGTTACATAGAGAAACCCTGTCTTGAAAAACAACAACAACAAAGACCATGTGGGCAGGAGATATGGCTCAGTGGTTAGGAGCTCTGACTCCTCTTGTGGAGAACTGGGGTTTGAACCCAGCATCCCTAGGGCAGTCCACGACCAACTGTAACTCCAGATCTGACACATTTTCTGACCGTCTTGGGTTCCTGCATGAATAAGGTGCACATACATACACTCAGGCACACTCACACTAATATAAAATAAATATTTAAAAATATAAGCATTTGCCATAGTACATCAATTTGTAGATCCATCCTGCCATTAAAGTACTTTATGAACTTAAACACACAGAAGCAGAAATGAAGAACGATGGGCTCAGAAGTCAAGAAGTGGCACAGGAGGTTTCTGGGATGCTCTTAACATTTTTTAAAATTTGTTTATGTGTCTATGTTTGCACCACATGTGTACAGTTCCCTTGGAGGCAAGAGAAGGGCAGCAGAACCCTTGTAGCTGCAATTACAGGAAGTCTTGAGCCATTGTGTGGGTGCTGGGAATCGAACTCAGGTCCTCTGCAAGAGCAGCAGGTGCTCTTAACGGTTGAGTCATTCCTGCAGCCCCAGGATGTTTTTTTTTCTTGATTTGGCTGTTGGTTGCATAGGTTAGACCATTTTTGTGAAAATTCATTGAGTGAAATTTAATGACTTAGGTACCTTGTTAAACATTAAAACAATTTCTGCTAGAAGATATCAAGGCAGTATAATACCCCAAATTCCAAATAACCAAGCAAACAACAGATCAATTTAAGAGGACACTACTGCAAGTCTTTTCAGCACTTACAAATAACTGATATGGATGATTCTAAACTTCCTAAAGGTTGGCTTTGCTCACAGCTAGTGGTCTGCATATCAAAACCCAGGGTCACCTGCATTAATGTTACCATAGAAACATTTGAACATGTGGATTCTTGAGCTACGTTTTGTTGAACATGTATCTCTAGGAGACTCGGGGATCATGGGACCTGGGATGAACATTGGTTCATTCATAATTGTCTTCCTTCTCTAACCCCCAGCATGTGTGACTATGTTTTGAAACTGGGTCCCATGTATACCAGACAAGAAGACTGGGCTGGCAATATAGTTCAGTGGGTAGAGGCGCTTGTTAGCAAGCTTGATGATCAGAGTTCAATCCCCAGGACCCACATGGTGAAAGGAGAGAGTCAATGTACACAAACACACACACACACACAC
Organism: Myodes glareolus; assembly: GCF_982192425.1. NCBI lineage: Eukaryota > Metazoa > Chordata > Mammalia > Rodentia > Cricetidae > Myodes > Myodes glareolus. The sequence goes on from NC_142029.1 coordinate 5,551,499, forward strand.
ACGCACACACACACACACATGCACACACATACACACACACGAATGCACACACACACACACAAACTTTTAAAAGTCGAAGGTGTGGGACATCACATATTAAGAAAACTCCCATGCAGTAATTATTCATCCGATACTTTGTTGCTTATCAGACATTGTTATTATATTTTAAAAAATAGATTTACTTATTTTTTATTTTTTTGTGTATGAATATCTTTGCCTATATGTATGTATGTTCACTGTGTGCATTCCTGGTACCCTCAGAGGTCACAAAAGGACACTGGACACCTTGGGACAGATGGTTTAGAGCTGCCATCTGGGTGCTGGGAATCAAACCCTGGTCCTCTGAAAGAGCAACAAGCACTCATAACCACTGAGCCATCTTTCCAGCCCTGGCAGTGAGTTTTAAAGAGGCTCATCAGCACCAGAGAGCTTTTACCTTGTTCTACGACATCTTTGAGAGTCATAATGACAAAGTACCAAGTGATTTCAAACGTAGCATAAAGCCAACCTATTTTCACAAGTTTCTATTTATTTTGCAAGCAAGGTCCTAACAAAATATTTTGAAAATATTTTGACTATGAAATCTTGGACTGGACTTTAGGCCAATTCACTAACTGGCCCTTTTCCCAGTCCCATTTTTTTTCCCTGACTAGCAAGGGCAGCTGACAGGGTTCCTCTCTAACAATCACAGGTAATTCAATTGAAATTTCATAGTAATACACATTATGTTCAAGCTAGGAAATCATCAATTATTATTATTTTTTTAAAGCATAGTGATGGAAAGCGTCCTTGGTCTGTATACACAAGCTTCTTGGTGTCTTGACTTTGCAGTTATTGAGTGAGTGGGCTTGACTCATGGAAGCCTCAAGTGAGGGGTCTGCAAACAGCAACTCATTCGCTGGCCTGTCTGGCATGAGGGATGCTGGTTTCGAAGAAGCCCTCTTTTCCAGGTATACCTTGGCTGCCCAACTTCTGGGCACAGGGCCAGCAGCGTCAGGTTCCAGACTCTGTAACAACGTGGGGGTGTTTGGAGGATCAGACAATGGAGCCAGTGAGCCTGTCTGGCCTTTTGGCCTCCTTTCTCTCATTTGCAGGAGGGTTTGATTTCAGCCTCAGTGAAGGAACTTAATTGGCCATCAACATAGCAGCTTTGGGGAACAGAAGGTCTGTGAGTTCCAAGGTGAGCTTGCTCTCAGAGTCAGGGTGAACTTGGAGTTTTAACTTTCATTTTCTAGTTCCTACCTGTGTGTGCCAAACTGAAGAGGGCCCTTGGGTCTCCATGTCTGGCTATCAGTTGATGTTCCTCCAAGACACTTTCTTTAGGGTTCTTTGATTAGGGGTTCTGTTTGGAGGTGTTTAGCCGAAACTCCCTAGTTAGAGGAACCAGAGGTGAGCAAAGCTCCCAGTGACTTGGATTGGTAGAAAGAGGGATCACTCCTGGAGAAGACTTCATTGGTTCCCTTCAACAACGAGTCAGCCGGTCTCATCACAGAACGGTCCTGCTCCAGAGGTCCATTCTCCTCGACAGGGCTCATGAATTTCCCAGTGGTGAAACACTTGTGGGCCTGCCGCTTAGAAAGGGAGTGTGCCTTGCCTTTCACGTCCGGATATGCAACAGCTGTGCGTGTCGTCATGCAAATAAACCACGCTTTCTACACACCTGCATCTCATCACCTGCCAGATGAAGTCATGGCACCCGCCTCAGATGACCCCTGACTCCCTCCACGAGGCCTGAAGGAGGTGGGGAGGTTTTTCCTAGATGGCCTCTGCTCAACAATGCCTTGCTAACACGCCAGGCACTGAGTTAAATCCACTGTCTAAGGACTTCGATCCCCACTTAATCATCACTCTACGAGGAGGAAACTGGAGAGCAGAGGCATTCTGTCAATTGCTGAAGGGTCCTAGTGGGCAAAAGATGGGCATATGGATTCTCAAAGTCCATGCCCAGACCTGTGTCTCTGCACATTGCCTTTAAATGTAAATTCCTGTCTCCTGGTCCAATTCCCAGTTCCATGAACCTAGTACAGAACACAACATGGGTGTGAGGAAAGACTTCTCATTTGAGCATCTTCTAAATGAGACTTAGGTTCTGACATAAACTCTGTCATATGTCACATGTGATGTCACAGAGGGTGTTGTGTCCTCTGCCACTGTCTTATACTCTGTTTCTTCACTCATGGGTGCATCCGTTCATTCAACCATTCATGTACTCACTCATTGCTCTTCTAGCAAATGCCTTCAAAAAGGCAAGCTCAGAACAGAGGGCTTGATGACTGACAGTTGAGAACAGATACCTGCTTTTAAGGGAACAGTGTTAACACATTTTAATACATAGGGACATGATCTAGCCTCCACCAGCTGATCAACAAGTGGACAAAATGTAGAGTATTCATGGGATGGGGTGTTATTCAACAAGGAGAAAGTGCTGGTGCGTATCACATCACAGATGTCTCTTCAAATCCAACTGTTAAGCGGAAGGAACCAGTCACGGGGTCCAGTTCAGGAATATTTCTATCCACTTATGTGAGATGCACAGCACAGGTGAATAAGAGAGAGGGTGCATTAGTGACTGCCTCGTGCGGGAAGGGATGGAGGGGGAGAGGTGGCATGCACAAGCTATGGGGTTCTTCTCGAAGGGATGCTCTGAAATTATTGTTGCCTCCCCTACTCTATGCTGTGTTTTGCCTCTGGGCTACCTTGCACTGCTCTCTTGCTTAGCAGTATTCAGGAGTAATAAACAATGAACACTTCTACTGATTCCTAACCGGGAGCAGGATCTTCTGGGAGGCCAGCTGTGCACCAGACCTGGCTGAGGATGGGACGCAGAAACCACAAGCATTCTGCTCTCACCAAATCCCAGGCCCTGGCGGAGAGCTGTGTCACCAGACAGCAGCACCTCCTTGATCTCTCTGATGCTACAGGGAAGACAGTGATTTCTATAGTGGCCCATAGAAAGCTTTGTTTAAAAGACCACATGGAGATCGTGAGCAAGGAAAGCAAAATCAGAGGGGCCTTCATCCGACGATGGATGGAGATAGAGACGGAGACCCACATTGGAGCACTGGAAGTCAGGACCGCGAAGGGTGCGTTCACCCACTGATACAAGGGGACTGATCGAATGAGAGCTCACCAAGGCCAGCTGGACTAGGACTGAACAAGCATTTGATCAAACCGGATTCTCTGAATGTGGCTGACATGGGGGCTGACTGAGTCCCCGAGGTCCAAATGAAGACTGAGAAGCCATTGACAATGGCACTGGGTCTTGTTTCGTCTGCATGGACTGGCTTTTTGGGATCCTGGCCTGTTTGGATGCTCACCTTCCTGGACCCGGAGGGAGGAGGGAGGAACTTGGATTTCCCACAGGGCAGGAAACCCTGACTGCTCTTGGGAATGGTGAGGGAGGAGGAGAGGGAATGGGGGGAGCGGGAGGGTATTGGGAGGAGGGGAGGAAGTGGAAAGAGTGTTTTCGGATACTTGAATAAACAACAACAACAAAAAAGACCACATGGAGGTCTCTGCATGGCTCCACTAAACCAAAGTGGGCAGCCAGGGTGTGTGTTGGTAGAAAGCTCCCTGGAAGTTGGATGGTGTTAAAGTTCTCCAGCTGACTTCATGCCTTCCTCTCCAGTGTGGGATTCTTGTTTTTCTCAAGATAGAGTTTTACTCTGTAGCCAAGGCTAGACTGAATGAACTCTAAATCCTCTTGCCTCTGCCTCTTGAATCTCGGGACTACAGACATGTTCCACCACACCAGCTCAGCATGAGACATTTTAGGGAGAATCCTGAGTGTTTGAGTGTAAACTAAGAGAAACAAAGAGTCATCTGTGAAACTCTTGCTCTCAAGACTAATGCAGCCTGGAGGCTATAGCACATTCCCCAGCAGAAGGGAAACATCAGCACCTTTGCCAGCTTGTAACCATGGTGATAACTCAGCCCCCATACAATGATGGTCATCCCAGACTGTGAGTCTTCATATGGAAGCCTTGGGTGACATGTTTTTTGTACACCATGCCTTAACAGCAGGGAGTTAGATGAGAGTGGGTGCATTCAGAACATATTACTGTAGACAATTAAGAGAGATGAGCTCTAATCCCAGGACTATTTGTCCTAGAGAAAATCCACTCACCCACCCACCCATCCATCCATCCATCCATCCATCCATCCATCCATCCATCCATCATCTTGTGTCTTTTATGTGTCTACAACAGAAAACAGCTTTGACAAACTAACTCTCATGTGTGAAACGGGCATGTTTTTGATTCTTAAATGTTCTTGTCAATTTCTTGTTTAATAATAAATATTAATGGAATATCCACAATGCTCTTTATTGGCCCATATGCTTTTATAATCCAGTCATTGGTGTCTCTAAGGAGGATACCAGGCCTGGCAATCGGTGTATAAGAAGCTGAAATGGACACCTATAGGAAAAGCACCAGGCCTCCCTACTCCACCCCATAAACGTACACTACAGTTCAACATCGCTACTACAATTTTACCTTCCTTTGCAGTAAACCATGAAACCTATAAGTCCTTTAAATTACAGAATCTAAGACTGAATCTGCTAGTCTACCAGACTCTATAGCTATGTCAAGGTAGAGAGTATCAACCGTTGGAATACAAAGGTCAACTCTATCACAAATGCCAATAACCAGAATCATGGTGTAGCTGAGAGGTCTCTCATTCAAAGCTTTCCTTGGTGGACCCAAGGGCTGTGCCCAGAGCTCTGTGCCTAGCATAGGGTTTGGGTATATTTGCAGATGCTGTTACAACTGTCTCTTGTGTCAGGATTGGAGGTACACAGATGTAGCCCTCCCCTTAGTGAGCGCTTTGGTATTTAAACCTATGTTCTAGTCATCTTTGCCATCGTAAAAAACACCTAAGAAACCCAATGTAAAAATAGAAATGACTTTGGTTCATGGTTCCAGCTCATGATCAGGTGACCTGTGACAAGGCATGGCATCTTGGTGGGAGTGTGGAATGGAGCAAGGGTGCTGACCTCACAGTGTCAAGGTGATGGGAGAGAGGGAGGGGTCCAGGTCCCAGCATCATCTTCAAGGGCAGGCCCACAATTAAGGCCTACCTCCTAAAGTCTCTGTCACTTTCCAACAGCACCACGGAGGAAGGGGGAAGGGAACTTCCTGAGCTAACCTGAAGTAACAGACACGGAGCTATTGTCTTGGCAGCTGTAGCAGCACTGACTCATACACCAGACAAGGCTTAAGCTTTAAGAATCTCCCATAGGACAGAGAAGCAAGCAGAGGGCGTATTCCAGGGTGTGTAATTATGGGCGCACTGCCTAAAAGCCTGAGGCCAAGAACTTCAGTGATTGATACATCATTAGAACAACCGAAAGACACTTCTACAGCAGCCCTGAGACATACCAACTAATGGGGCAGAAGAGATGGCTCAGGGGTTAAGAGCACTGGCTGCTCCTGCAGAGGACCTGGGTTCCCAGCACTCACATGGTGGCTCACAAGGTCCTAGGGATCTGATGCCCTTTTCTGGCCTCCTTGGGTACCAGACATGCATGTGACACAAATAGATACAAGTTGGCAAAACATTCATTACACATAAAAATACTTTAAAAAGCTCTACAAACATAGTCAACTGGACTGGGGCTAGCATGCCTGGGGAGATAGGCTCTGCTTTCCAGGTTTGTTCTTGCTCTTTCGCATTTGAGCTCAGCATTTCTGGTTCAGTAGCCAGTTGTTTAGAATGACTGGCCCATACAAATAGTAAGGGTCACTTTAGGTCGTCTTAATGAAAAGGTTTAGAGTTCTATCTTGCTAGAGCCCTGTGCAGAACATTAATGATTTCTCCTGGTCCTTTGGAAGGAAAGGCGGAGCCCCTTGGTTGTGAGACGGTCTAAGGGGCTGCATATTTGCGTGGCTTGTAAGACGATAGACTCGAGCATGCAGGAGCTGCCTCTGTTGTTGGGGTCGAGGGGAATGGACCGGTCTGTGTGTCACTGGTCGCTCTGATGCTGCGGTAGTAATGGAATGACTGACCTTTTCTATGTGTCTGCCCCACTCTGGGCAGTTTTTCTCTTTCCTATTTTTTCCCCTTTCCAAGTGTCTTCCTGTGTCTTGTTTTCTCAATGCTGGTTTTTTGGTCCTGCTTCCCATGGCTGGACTGCCTACACAGCAGCTGCCTAAGAACAGGCTGTGGGAAGAATGCTGTCCAGGCTGCCACACCCCTGCCAGTATCCTCACAGGTCTCCTTACAATGCACATATCCAGTGTGTGATGATGACCATGGATTTCTAGAACCATCTTTGACTGGGGACACAGGGAGACAGAAGTGCTTGGGAATTCCTTCAAGAGAACCCTTGCTCATGTTCCCTTGTCTCAGACCGAGTGTTCTCAGATGTGAATCACACCTTGGATTGTGCCAGAGCCTCTCACCTTTCCCCCACAGTATGCCACTTGATATCATACCTGTCCCTTCCCAGGCTTATTTCCTCATTTTCCCAGGAGCACCAATTAGGCACTCTTATTACATGGTATTTTTGGCCAGGATTTTATTGTGGAGAACTGTCCTGGCTAGATCTGTCAACTTGACACAACCTGGAGTCACGCGAGAGGAGAGTCTAAAATCATCCACTGAGGAGTTGCCTAGATCTGATGAGTCTGTGGGTATACGGACGGTCTTGCCTGTTAATGCTGCAGAGACACAGCCCACTGCGGGCAGTACTATTCTCTGGGCAGGTGGTTCTGGGCTGTAGAAAGAGGCTAGAGCCTAGGAGGGAGCCAGCCAGCAGCGATCCTCCATGGTTTCTGCTTTGAACTCCTGCTTGACTTCCTGTTCTGACAGCCCTCCATGAGGGTCTGCGACCCGTAAGCCAGATGAACCCTTTCTTTCTCTAAGTGGCCTTTGGTTTTGGTACTTATCACAAAGATAGTGAGGAACGGATCACCACACCAACACCTAGCCTCTACCCTTTCTCTGTGCCTCCTCCATGGAGATAGCTACTTGACATTGGACTCTGAAGGAACAGGCTCCCATGCTTCATAAACCTTGTGACCTAGCACACACTGAAGGGTGGAGACAGGTCCTATGGCCTCGTCCTACACAAGTCAGTATTTTCTTCTCTTTTCTTTATTTTCCTTTCTTTCTTTTTTCTTTGGTTTTTCATGACAGGGTTTCTCTGTGCAGCCTTGGTTATCTTGCAACTCTAAACCAGGCTGGCCTTGAACTCACAGAGATCCACCTGCTTCTGCCTCCCAAGCGGCTGGGATTAAAGGCGTGCACCACCATGCCTGGTGAGCTCAGAATCTTCTAAAACAGAGAAATCCACCAGTAGAATGCTGGAGGAGGACTGCTTGTTCTTCCCAGCCGCCTGGTCAGCTTAGACCCGAAATAACCACACAGAAACAGTATTAATTAAAACACTGCTTGGCCCATTAGCTCTAGCTTCCTATTGACTAACTCTTACATCTTAATTTAACCCATTTCTATTAATCTGTGCATCATCACGAGGTTGTGGCCTACCAGCAAAGTTTTAGCATGTCTTCTCTGGTGGCTCCATGGTGTCTCTTTCTCCCTACCTTCCTTCTCCCACAATTCAGTCCACACCCCCACCCCCACTGCCTACCTAAGTTCTGCCCTATCAACAGGCCAAGGCAGTTCCTTTATTTATTAACCCATAAAAGCAACAGACAGACAGAAGGATCTCCCACACCAGTAGAACATTTCGGATGCCAGCTAAGATGACTTTACAGACATACTTGATTGCATATTGATTTTAATTCACTTAAGTGCCTCTTAAAACACAGACTCATTCAGTGATTGGTTCTGAGTGTTTTCTTTGTATGCTCAGGGGAAGATGTCTGATGTATTGCCCGTGGAAGTCTCCATGGACTGAGAGCTGGGACACTGAACAGCAGGCTAAAACCTCCTTTGTCTTTACAGTGTTTCTCAGGGGGAAGGAGCAGGAACCTGGAAAGTCCTGGATTCAAGGTTTAAGGTTCTTCTTGTGGCTATTGGGATCCAGAGAAGACCTAGAAAACTGTTCTCAAACATTTTTGGCTCTTTCACCCACACAGGTAGATAGATGGTTAGGGTGTCCATACTGCCTCTGAGTGAGATCCTCAGTCTGCTTTGAAACCAAGTGGACAGAGCTAACACACACTGAGATCTAGGTAGGTGCACACTGCTCTAAGCGTTTTTGCTGGCTGTTTTTCTGTGGCTGTGATAAAACACCTTGCAAAAGGTAACTTAGGGCAGAAAGCTTATTCAGCTTACAGTTCCAGGGTACTGTCCATCACTGCAGGGAAGTCAAGGCAGGAAGTTACATCACACGGACAGTCGAGAGCAGAGACAATGCCGCATGTTTAGTGCTCCGCTAGCTTCCTCTGCCTTACACAGTCTAGGGCCCCAGTCTGGCGTTGCCCACTTTCAGGTTATCATGTAAATATAGGCTGACTAGAAGGGTGAATACGTAGGCTTGAATTAGGGCTACTGCGAATTCTAGGATGGTGTGTCTTTTGCATCAGTCAAGGCAATCAGACAACCTCCCACAGATACCCTACAGGCCACCCTAACTAGACAATCCCTCACTGAGCTCTCTTGCATGGAGACTCTAGGCTATGACTGACCTCACAGTGTGCTTCTCAACAATCTGACAGGACAGGTGTATGGTCACCTGTTTTAGATGAGGATTCAGGGGTTCACTGATGGTTCTAAAACTTGTTCATGGTCACACATGCCCACGGTCCTTCAGGAGAGCTAAACCTCAAGCCCGGCAGTCTGGTCTAGATGACACACTGCACACAGGAGGCCGTCAGTCTGTCAGTTTGTCAGTCTGAGAAGGGGGTTTTGGAGAGTCTGTGGAAGACATTTTTTCCCTCGGTTTTGCAATCACCTATCCATCTCACACATTAGCATGCGTCTATCACCAAGTAGCCTGTCAAAATGCAGACAGACGGCCAGTTACAGACACCCAGCCAGTTTCTGATTGAATAGGGGGAACCTATGACTTCCTGGTTATTCAGTGAGTGGGTTGGTTAGATGCTGGGAGATACTTTCAGTGTTTCCTTCTCTTGAATGGAAAGATCCCGAACTGGATCTCTGAGGGCAGTCACAGGGAAGGGTGGGCACTGATCTGCGATCCACTGAATGCCCAGTGCTCCTTGTAGCTCAGAGTACAGGGATTCTGGGACGTTTGGAGGACTCCCTTCCTCTGATGGATCCCTCCAGGGCCATCAGCACCCACTTTTCCCAGGTTGCTTCCAGCCTGCTCATAAAAATACGGAGCTGGAAAGGGGACCTCACCTGGCTCAACTGTGAGGACAAGCTGAGGAGGAGGAAATGAACTAACATTTGCAGGTGCAAGTTGGGCATCCCGAGTCTAAAGCATTTGGCATCTGAAATAGCTCTGAACCAAGCATTTTGGGTAAGAGACGCTCAACCTGCAACTTCCTCAAGCCACGCCTTTTTAAGTCTCATTCTCCATTGCCCAGAGGAGGAGAACAAGGAATCAAGAACCTTGACAGCTTGCACAATGGCAATGAAGTGCCTGAAACCAAGACTTTAACAGCCTCACGTGGCTCCATCCCCTGTATGTGTTCTGGCCCAGGCTGTCTTCTGAGACCATCTTGGCAGTGAGTATCCCGCCCAGGACCCCACTGCACAGTCACCCTCCATCTTGGCACCATGGAGGCTGGAGCGCCACCTGAGCGCCACCTGATTTCCATCTTACAGAAATCGTTTCAAGCGCAGTGTCTGAATCCATGGGCTAGACCCTGGTCTGGGGGCTCCCCCACCAGAAACAAAGACTGGGAAGGTCTCTCAGCTGCCTGCCTTGTCATCTTTAGCCAGAGGGAACGGGGGTGTGACTGTGGACAGACCAAGGTGTGGGCAGCTGGCAGGAGACCCCTAACAATCAACGGTGAACCTGTCCACCTCTGGGTCCCAGCCAGCAGCTCCTTCATAAGCTCTACAGGGTTTTTGGGAAAAGCAGTGAGTGTTTCCTTTGACACGAGGCTCCAATCTCTTGCCCTGCCATGGCTTCATGAGCAAGGGCTGAAAGTGTCTGGCATTCTGACCCACTCCAGAGGCCTTGGCTTCCTCATTCTGAAGGCCTGTTTACCTGGGGGCGGGGGTTTGTTTTGTTTCTGTCTCTTTGAGTCCTTCCTTTCTCTGTGGTTCCATCTACTGTCCTATGTTGCCTTTGGAGCCAGACGTCAGCTCCTTCATCTGGAACCTTCTAGAAGAGGGCCTTGAGGGAAGGGGGCATCAACACATCTTAACAGATAATTAAAAACAACAACGACAGTATTTTTATTCTTTGAAAGTTTCACACACATAATGAATACTGTTCACATTCATCTACCTCATCCAACTCCCTAGTGCCTCTGACCTCGTCTGTGGACTGGCTCCATGTCTTTGCTTTTATTGTTTTGCTATTACTTGATGCTGCTCACGTTTGCATGGGTGTTTGGCCATCTGTAAGAAATCTACCAGTGGCCACATTCCCAAAGGAGCGTGATTTCTCCCTCAGCAGTCATCGGCTGCCAATAGATTCTCTGATAAAGGTGGGCTTTTTTTTGGGGGGGGCTCCTCCCCAACATGTGCTCAGCAGAGGACATATAACTCCTCTCCAAACCTACATCTGGGGAGGGAGGGAGTCTTTGTTTCAACCTCACACACAGGCAGTGCAGCCAGGCAAGGGGAGGAGCGTGCGAATGTTCAGATTGCCAAGGCTCCTATCTAGGGACCAGGGCACCTGGCAGAGTTCCTGTCTGAGCAGAGAGGCGCACAGTCTCTCTCCTGTCCTTGCTGTCCCATGCTCCTACCCTAACACTTCCAAAGCTGCTGGTCACAGAGTAGTGTTAGGCAGACACTTGCGATGGGATAGCACTGAGGTGGATGGGGGTTGGGTGGAAACAAAGTCTTCCTTTACCAACATGCAGGGCAGGAGTGGCAAGAGCCGTGAGCTCATGGCTGTGAGTTTTTAGCCAGATTGCCTGCTCCGGGCCCCCATCTCTTCACTGGTAAACGGAGAAACAGTGGCCCTATGGCACATACCTCTGCCACACCCACCACCTCAGCCTACTCTTGGCCCGCCAGTATAAGGGCACTCAGTCTCATCCCCACCCCGCTAAAACAGGACCATGTGGCCCAGGTTTATGTTTATCAGCCCAGTGAGACTCTGAAACTTCCCTAGAACTTAAGGAAGTCAGTTCTTCACAGTGGTCTGGCAATGATCTTGTGACCCTACGGGGACAGGCTTGTCTGAAGTGGGAGCCAAAACAGAAGAGAAGCTGACAGATGGGGTTCATCACCAGAACTCTCAGAGGTCCATTGGGAAGCCGTGGCCCAAGTCAATCTTAGGTTTTCACTTTTCAGAACAATGTTTCTGTTCACTCATGGTAGAGGAGATTGAGTCTTCTATTGTTTGGCTCGAAAGAGCAAAAACCGGTTGTAAATGCTCACCGAATTCTGAGCCCCAGCAAGAGCCCAGCAGAGCGAGGTGGAACCCACTCCTGAGAGTGGCCTGTGAGCTGTAGCACTGAGACCCAGCTCCTCCATGGAGGAAGGAAGGGCTGCGATGCTCCAAGTACCAAAGGCATCTTGGGGTACTCACTAGAGCACTCTAGGGTAGAATGTATGAAAGCCTGGACTTACACGGACCCTCTGTAGCCTTCCGGGACCCTCTGAGGGGAAGCCTAAGTCCGAGGGGGCCTTGATGATGGCCTGTGTCCTCAGGCCCTCAGCTGTTGAATGTGATGTGGGCTGAGATTCTGTGTCTAATGACTGCTATACACCGTCGTGGGTACTTAGCTCGTAAACCGAGACTGTCTGCTCCTAGCACGGTGGCTTTACATAGCTCCCAGGAACTAGTCAGTGCTCCTAGATGGAGGAGTCTGGTTTTCCCCTGACTGTGGGCCAAACTTAGTGACCTATTCCTGAAGAACAGATGTGGTAAAAGAATTGCAGTGTAGCCTCTGGGGGTTGAGGAAGTCACCAAAGGCCAGCTTTGGCCATATACTCACTCTTGTAGGTAGGCTGCTATAAAGGAAGCTGGTCACTGTGACATTCAAGTCACCTGTTGGGGGGACCCAGTGGGAAAAGAGCATGGCTCCTTCCAGCGGCTATGACCAGCTCTCCAGCAACGAGAGAAGTCTCAGAGCATCGCAGCAACCCCGGATCCCTAGACAACATCTCTGGCTCCTACTGGCTAGCAGCTAGTGGAACCATCTTAATTAAATTTGTCAGCTGTCACCTGGGGAGCAAGATGTTCTCGTTAAAACATAGCTACAAACACACTTGTCTCAGGATCTAGGGTAGGGTTTGTAAAAAATGGCCACAATTCTCCATCCTCCCTTGTGTCCTTATTTCTTCACGGTTTTTTTTTTCTCTTGCTGTTCCCATCATGAGGTCAACTTGACTTTCCTCACTCTGAACTTGAGCAGGACTTGTGACTGGATCCAGCCACTAGAATGCAGCTGAAACTATGCTATGCCTCTTCCAAGCCCTGGTCTAAGAGGCTTTGAGGCTTCCATTTGCTCTTTTGGAATCCTGCCAAGACCATGTGAGCACTGGTTAGTTTGCTGACAGATGCCAGCCACATGGCTTGGTCATTCCTTCACTACAGACAACAGCTGATCTGCCAGGCAACCATGAACCCTAAGCAAGGTCAGCCAGGAAGCCAAACCTGGTCCAGAGCTAATGTCTACATGAGGAGCAATAATAAATGATTATTGTAATAAGTCAATAAATGCTAGGGTGGCTTGTTACACTAACAGGTACACAGTCTCTGGGAAGAGTGAGAGCATGCTGGAGCCCTGTGGGTCCCACCTAGCACCCGGGAAAGGGCAACAAGGGTCACTGTTAAGACTCTAATGCTAGAATCTCTCTGCTGTCCAAGCCTCAGTATCTGCACAGCCTTTCCCCCTTACAGATCTCCACAGCTACTGACAGTCAGTCTGATTGCAGGTTTTTGCCCTGATACTGTCTCATCCTTGGAGAAGTGTAAGCAGAGACTCCCACCTTCTTCCATGTGTGTCCCGATTTCCTTTCTTCAGAGACCCCACCATCTGTCTGTCTCTGGTGCGGGGAGGGGGGACTGAAATCTCCTCAGAGGCCCCACCACGCTGTGATCTACGTCAGTTTGCTCAGGGCATTAACGGCCCTTGTAATAAACTCCCCACCTCCGACAGTTTATCTCATTACCTCCTTGAACCCACACCCAAGGCCTTTCAACCACGCGGTTACCTGCACACAACCTGGGCTGCCCGCGAAGGCCGGAGGCCGCCTGGGCTTGTGCACGCCCACTTTCTACTCTTCTCAGTCCGTGGAAGGACCAAGAAACAGAACTGCTGTGTGCAGGAAGAAGTTGACGGCAGCAGTGGGGGATCTCACAGGGCTGTGAGTGCTGAGCCCACCTTCCAGAAAGAAGGGACCAGGCCTGGGGAGAGGTGGGGTATGTGTGAGAAACCCTGGCCTCACCTCATTTCCACCTTGTCCCCATGTCCCTTGGGGATCGGAACTGAGGGATAAACCTCTGAACGTGAAAAACACACCACCTCAGAAGAGACCTTCAGCTCTATTTATTGTCCCTAAAGTGCAGTGATATTTTGTTTGTGCTTTAACAAACAAAGCTTGCCTGAAGACCAGAGTGCAGAGCTAAGACACCAGGGGCCAGGCAGTGGTGGCGCACTTTTAATCCCAGGATACGGGAGACAGAGGCCGAGGGATCTCTGTGAGTTCAAGGCCACCCTGGGCTACACAAAATTGGATCTGTCTAAAAGAAATAGAATTCGAACCAGGTAGTGCTGGCACACACCTTTAATCCTAGCACGCAGGAGGCAGAGGCAGGAGAATCCCTGTGAGTTTGAGGCCAGCCAGGTCTATAGGAGCTAGTTCCGGGACAGGCTCCAAAACTACAGAGAAACCCTATTTTGAAAAAGCCCCCCCCCCAAAAAAAAAGAAATGGAACTCACACAAGAGTGATCCCAGCATTTGGAAGCACCACCTTAAATCCCAGCCCTAGGGAGGTGGAGACAGGAAGGGATATGGCTGGGTGGAGAGAGGAATATAAGGCAGGAGGAGACAGGAGCTCAGGGCAGTCAGTCTGAGGATGCAGTCCGAGGATGCAGTCTGAGGACAGGATTGCTCCTTCGATCTGAGCACGGGTAGAGGTAAGGACTCTAGTGGCTGCTTCTCCGATCCTTCAGCTTTCACCCCCTGAGAGCTGACTCCGAGTTTTTATTATGAAGACCAATTAGAATTCATGCTACACTAAAGTACTGGAAGGTACTGCAAATAAAAAGTAATACAAGTAGATGATAAACATTAAAAAAAAAAAAAGAGGGCTGGAGAGGAGAGGTGGCTCAGGGGTTCAGAGCACTGACTGCTCTTCCAGAGGACCCAGGTTCAATTCCCAGCACCCACATGGCAGCTCACACCTGTCTGTAACTCCAAGATCTGACACCATCACATACATGCAGACAAAACACCAACACATACAAAATAAAAAAATTAATTAAACAAACAAAGAAACCAAGAAAGCTCCTTCACAAAGACCTTCGAAGAGGCGCTTTCCCTCACCCGGGAGGGTGTGCTCAGTCAGGGGAAGGCTCAGTCAGTCAGGGGAAGGAAGGCTCAGTCAGGGGGTTCGTGCTCAGGCCACTGGGACAGAAGAGCGCTTGCCTCCTTAAGACATGCCTCCTTAAGTAAATATCTGTAAATTACCGAAGCACACCTATTTATTTTTATCGGAAATACACAGAACTCCATTAAAAAGTTTCTTTCTTTTCTCCTCTTTTTAAACTTTCACTATGACCCAGACGCGCTGGGGCAGGCCTGTCTGAGCCAGGGTTTCTAGTGACAAAACACCATGGCCAAAAATCATGTGTTGGGGGAGGGCTGATGTCAGCGTCCACGTTCACATCACAGTCATCACCTGAGGAAGTCAGGGCAGGAACCTGGAAGCAGGCGCTGAAGCCACAGAGGAGGGCTGCTTCCTGGCTTCCTTCCCATGGCTTACTCAGCCTGTTTTATTTCTTCATTCAGGACCGCTGATCAGCGGTGACACTGCTCACAGCGAGAAAAACCCTTCCACATGAAGCTTCAATAGTCAACAAGAAAATGCTCCACAGATGACCTGCCTACAGGCCGCTCAGGGGGCAAACCTGCCTACGGGTCGCTCAGGAGCAAACCTGCCTACAGGTCCATGGGTGGGGGGAGGCAAACCTGCCTACAGGCCGCTCAGGAGCAAACCTGCCTACAGGCCGCTGGGGGGCAAACCTGCCCACAGGTCCATGGGGGGGGGGAACCTACCTACAGGTCCATGGGGGGAGCAACCTGCCTACAGGCCGTTCAGGGGGCAAACCTGCCTACAGGCCGCTCGGGGGCAAACCTGCCTACAGGTTCATCAGGGGGCAAACCTGCCTACAGGTTCATCAGGGGCATTTTCTCAGCTGAGGTTTCTACTTCCGAAATGACTCTAGCTCACATCAGGCTGATAGAAAACTAAGCAGCACACGCACGCACGCCTGTTACCCCAGCACTTGGAGAGCAGAAGCACGAAGATCAGGAGTTCAAGGTCAGCTTGGCTATGTGGTGAGCAGGGCCAGCCTGGGCTATGTTCGACCTGATCTCAGAGAGCTGCTTTTAGTCTGACGCATTCAGTAGCAGACGGAGCCGTGACAAAAGTAAATAACCCAAATTCCTTTTTGGAAGTACGGTTTGTAGCTCTAGGTTTCCTGAAAAGTGCAGCTTTAACGTTCTGCTTTGAGATAATTTCACATTAAAACTTTAATTTTTATTTATATTATTATTATTATTATTATTTTAAGATGGGCTTTTGGTCTTGAGCTTGCTACACAGCCAAGGCTGATCTAGAACTCTTCACTCTCCTTCTCCTTTCCAGGTGCTGGGATTATGGGCTTGCACCACCATGCCTGTCTAAAAATTTTCTAATTTATGTATGTAAAACGACAAGAAAGAGGCCAGGTCTAGATTCAAACCCTGCTCACCTTCCAAGGTACAGACTCTTACCTCTTCTTTCTACCTAATCCACAGATTGTTCCCTTTTATCCCCAAGTATGGTTAAGATTCCCAGTGGAAGCCTAAAACCACAGGCAGTGCTCCACCTACAGGCCCCACTTTTCCAGTCTGGGCTGGCGTTAATCTGTGCTCCCAGGCTTTATGCCCTGGGGTCTCCCTTGCATCACACTACCCATGATTAAATACAGCATGATTGAATAGAACATAGGTGCTTTGAAATCAAAGGCAGTTCATCTGAGACCGTAAGCAGCTATTAAAGCGAGTCCTGGGGGGGGGGGAGGACATACAGCATGGACACTCTGCACAGAGAAACGGTTCATATGCCAGCCAGGATCAAGGTGGGAGGCACGGGAGTTCACTGAGTTGGTCAGAGTGCAGTGCAATTGAACTCATCCACGGTTTCTTTCGGCAATTTTTAATTTAGTATTTCTGAACTGAAAAGGATGGTGAGTGGCTGGCATCACGGATAAGGGAGAACTTCTGGAGACTGCTCTCTCTGCGTTTGGAGAAAATCTCACTACACAGTTGTGGATGGAGGAGAGCTAGCTGCCACCTTTTGCTTTGAAGACAGCCAGCAATGACAAGCTGGGCTGGGGCTGAGTCAGACACAGGTTTAGTTAAATCCCTCTTGGCCCAGCCCTGACATCAGCTCTGTGTTGTCTTCAACAGAAGGTTCTAGGAACACTCACATGCAAGTGATCCCCTGACCAGCACACTCAACCAACCAGGAATGAAGCTGGTACATGAAGACTGTTCTAGTCTCCTGTCCTTTGGGTGAACATTGCTGCCTAACTGCTAATGCGCCTCAAAGGGCCCCAAATACTGCCAGCACTGAGCTTCCAAAGCACAATCACAGTGGCTTGCCATCTCTTTTTTCTTGCTGTCTGGGACCACTACTCAACTCCTTGCTTGCATCACGCCTTCCTCGCAGGGCTGGCACACGGCAGGCAACCACTTGCCTTTGGGTCAATAAATCTTCGGAAAAGCAATAGTCTGAAAAACACCACTTAGGGAAAAACTGAATCCAGCTATCCTAGGTTGTCCAACTGAGACAGATTCCTACAAGGTGTGGATGGGAGGGGCACCCAGCTAGCTTGGAGGGAGGAAGAAAGACGCTCCCAA
This sequence comes from Myodes glareolus, assembly GCF_982192425.1. Lineage (NCBI taxonomy): Eukaryota > Metazoa > Chordata > Mammalia > Rodentia > Cricetidae > Myodes > Myodes glareolus. The sequence continues at coordinate 5,568,635 of NC_142029.1, forward strand.
ACAGCTGCCCTGAGTAAAATCAGGACGTGTGCAGTGGGGGAGGAGAGAACCCACTCCTGGGGCTGGAGAGGACTGCTCAAGGCTAACACCACTGCTGTTCTTGCAGAGGACCAAGATTTAGTTCCCAGCATCCGCATGATGGCTCACAACCACCTGTGAATCCAGTTCCAGGGGACCTAACGCCATCTTCTGATGTCCGTGGGCACTGCATGCAGGTGGTACACAGACATACATGGAGGCAAACTTTCATATACAGAAAATAATCTAAGCGAGATTAAAAGAGAAAGAAGGGCCAGTCCCTTCCTCAGCAAAAGCCCGGCCTCGTCTTTTATTTTTATCTACGTCCACAGAGAGAGCGGCACGCCCTCATCCCGTGGAAACTATTACTCTCTCCTCACCTTTCCGTTTCCTGGTGCCTCTCCCTGAAGTCCTCACAAGGAAGGGAAGTGCCTGACTTCCGGAACGGATGATGCGACATGGCTCTGTCCCCACTAGAACATTCCTTCCTTCCAGATGAGCAGATGAGCAGGTTCAGCGGTGAGTGAGAGCTCACTTGGGCTGGACCAGCGAAGTCTCGGGAATCTGAGGACATTGGGTCTTTCAAAAAGCCCAGTGCTCAACATGACGCTCAGTTCATAGCACACGCTGGACATAAAACTGATGCGCATACTCTCAGCTAAGGAAGAGAAGCTTTGTTCCCAGAAGCCAAAACTAATATCACATCCCTGAACTATCTGACCAAAGTGCTGGTTTGAAGAGCAGGTAGAGAACAGGCCTTGGGAGCCTTGAGCAGGGAAATAGGTTTTGAGAGAGCCCAGTTTCTTCCATACTGATCCACATGTTCAGACGGGGGCTGTTCTGAATCCACTGGGTTCCTCAAAGGAGGACTTGAACTTTGGCACACCTGGCTTTGGGACTGCACTGGACCATTTCCCTTATGAGAGGGCTGCTCCCTCTGTGGGATGTGACACTTCAGGCCTTTCCCAGCTTGTATTAATATGTATTCTGCTATGGCAAAGGTTAGATTTAAAGCTTGGATTCAATCAACAGTTAATGCTCATTTTTGATGATATCCACTCTGGCTGCAATTTAAAGACCTCTATAAAAGATGTTTAGTTTTTGCCCTCCCTTTTTCAGCCAACAGTTGGGCTAGGACATTTTGATGGCATTTTGTAAGTCTATTATAGGCTCTAATATTCAGGAAAAACAGAAGCTGTCACACAACACACTCAGCGTCCTCTACCATTTATGTGTGAACATCTCGTTGTGGTCTCCCAGGACTTGTGCCATCTGGTCCTCGCTGAATGCGTCAGCCAGGTTTCAAGTCTCCTTTCTCTCCATTCTTCTTAAGCCACTCCATCCTTACTATCTTTTATTTTATCAATTTTTTATTGTTTTTATTGCACTATACATTTTTCTCTGCTCCCCTCCCTTCCTCCCCTCTCCCCTTCTACCCTTTCCCATGACCCCACACTCAGGAGATCTCGTCTCTTTCCAATCTATCCTTTCTACAGCTCACATCCCTCCTAGTCCCAGGACTGCCCTTTCCCTAATGTCTTCCAGGACGCACTGGGGCATCTTTCCTGACCCCAGGCCTGTTCTGTCTACCACAGCCACAGCTCCCGAGCCCCTGTGCAGACCCATCCCCCAGAGGGTTCGTGAGGCGGTTGGCTGCGGGGCACCTGTCTACTCTGTTTATAAATCTCACACTAAATACTCAGATGTACAGTCTCCTCTTTCTGAGTAACGAGTAGGCAGGATGCTGACGTTGCTCAGACCAAACCAGGCAGTATGTAACAACCTGGTTCCCATTCTCAAGCGTAGCGCTTGACACGGGGAGCAATTTCTGTAGACATCCAAGACATCGATGTTAGTCCCTGGGCTGGGCAAATGAGATGCTATTTAATCCACTCAGTCTTTTTTTAGTTGAAATTGCTTTTGACTATTTGGTATAAAACAAAACAAACAAACAAACAAACAACAACAACAACAACAACAAACCGAGCTGTTCTCCTATGAAAATCCCTGCTGTCAATCACCCAGCAGAGACCCAGATTCTATTATATATCGGTTATAGGATTCTGATTGCCATGTGATCCATTCCATCAGGTACCCGCATCCTTGGCATTCCCACTGTGCCACGCCACTAGCCTCCTCCAAGTGACTTGGGTGTATAGCAAGAGTGTCTCCTTTTCCCCCAACAACATTTGGATCTGAGCTGCGGAAATGAGGCTGAGTCACACACAGAGCGAAACCGTCCGGCATCATCGCGGGGCGCTGACTCTACCTCTCGCAACTTTTGCCAACTGTCCGGTACTCAACAGGCAGAAGGGAAAATGGGCAGATTGTGTTTTTTCCACCTTCCTGGCCCGCTCAAGGGCAAAACTCCTAAGTGCCATATTCCTTTAGCGGAGTTCACCTGGGGACAAGTTTTAGTTCCAGAGGAGAAATTGAAAAGGCAGCGAAGCCCTGCCATCTCCCAGAATCCAGTGTGGCGACACACGGGCACCACAGGAAGGCTTCCTCTAGTGGAAGCCTGGTAGGGGTTAGGTCTCCGTGCCAGCACTCTTGGGGTGCTAAAGAGAGCCTTGTTTAGACAAAACACAGCTGCCCCAGAAAATTCATCAATGCTTCCTGCCTGCTGCCCCCTACACAAGAAAAATGGGCAGTGATGTAATGGGAAAGATGTCATTCACTAAGCACCTGGCCTTCCAGAGGGTAATAGCTACAAGCCAGGTGGGCAGCCAGAGACCATCAGACATGCAAATTAGCCTCTTTATGCAAAAAAGATGCAAGAGAGAGACCTCTGGAGTCAGCCTGTCTGTGCCTAAATCCCAATGTCCAGTTTTAGCAGCCGAGCCTTGCTAAACCTTGGTTTCCTCCTCTGGAAAACGGAGCTCATAAGGGGACACTGAGTTGTTGTGGGGCAAAAACATGTTTTAAAAAGCTAGTGGCTGAGCATAGAGTGTGACAGAGAAATGAGCACCCAGCAAGGGCTGTCCCTGCCATGCCCCACTGTTATAACTTTACGAGTTACATGTCTTCCGACTACCAAGAAGAATTCAGGCTTTCTATTTATCTTAGAAAATTCTAGCAAAAGTCCAGCATCGAAACCTGACCAAAACCACACAGGAGAGCAAGCTAAGAGAAGATTCCTGCTTACGACTATAGAGACAAATACACTAAGCAAAATATTAGAAATGAAAGCAGCAACATACTTCATTCTTTAAGGGGGTGGAACTTTAAAAATAGAATTCACTTCCTTAAAAGGTCAAAAGGAAAGTTATATGAACACACCAACATTTTAGGTATAAATAGTCCATGAAAAAGAAAGCAATCATTGATACGAAACTTCAGACTTAACCGGACAAGACTGGGTTCTAGTCAAACCTCACGGACCCAATTTCAACAAAGTAGACTTACAGGCTTCTAGCAGGTTACATTATGAGGGTAAAATGCGCCAGACAGCATCACTTGAGGGAAAACATTGAAGTCACACACAAACCCCCAAACATTCTGACGCTGAGATGGGAGTCATGAAAGACATCTATGAAACCGGTCTCCAGAAAGAACAGCTCAGAGGTGGCCTGAATTGTGTGCTGGCCTTTGACAACTCTGACCAGTAGCCTGAGGTTGCTGTTCAGGTCCTGGCATTTGTGGCTATTTCTGAACCATGGATAAATAAGCTCCAGCAACCTGAGGGCCAAATAGATTTTGAAAGAGTCACAGGTACAGGGATTAAAGTAAATAAATAAATAAAATATAAAAGCAGGGCTGGGGCGATGCCTTAGTGGCTAAAACAATTGCTTAGGAAACATGAAGACTTGAGTTTGATCCCCAGAACCCACATAACTGCAAAGTAGGCATGGAGGCTTATCTGGTTCAGTTGAGACCTTGACTCAATGGATAAGGTGGAAAAAGAACGCTGACACCAACTTCAGGCTTCCACATCTGCGCACACATGTGCACCCATGCAAATGGGGAAATGTATATACTCACGCACACCCAGAAAAGCAAACGAGAGTGGGGCAGGTGTGTGCAGGGCACAGGGGTGGGTGGGGTTGGGGCAAAAACTAGCAGGAAGAGGGAAGGAATCGAAGGTGATCAGGGGATCAACACGTTTGATTTCCCTGGCCTCTTGGATAACGGGCTCTCCACAGGCAGCCTACTTCCTACCTCTGCCTTGTCTGGGAACGATGACCCGGGAAGAAATCAGAAGCCAGCAACAGTGCTGTACTGACACTGGGTCTAAAATGGATAATAAATTTAGGTAGGCATGATGGCGTGTGTAGTAACCCCAGGTGTATTAGGTAGACATGATGGCGTGTGCAGTAACCCCAGGTGTATTAGGTAGGCATGATGGCGTGTGCAGTAACCCCAGGTGTATTAGGTAGGCATGATGGCGTGTGCAGTAACCTCAGGTGTATTAGGTAGGCATGATGGCGTGTGCAGTAACCCCAGGTGTATTAGGTAGGCATGATGGCGTGTGCAGTAACCCCAGGTGTATTAGGTAGGCATGATGGCGTGTGCAGTAACCCCAGGTGTATCAGGTAGGCATGATGGCGTGTGCAGTAACCCCAGGTGTATTAGGTAAGCATGATGGTGTGTGCAGTAACCCCAGGTGTATCAGGTAGGCATGATGGCGTGTGCAGTAACCCTGGGTGTATTAGGTAGGCATGATGGCGTGTGCAGTAACCCCAGGTGTATTAGGTAGGCATGATGGCGTGTGCAGTAACCCCAGATGTATTAGACAGGCATGGTGGTATGTGCCTGTTACCCCAGGTGTATTAGGTAGGCATGATGGCGTGTGCCTGTCACCCCAGGTGTATTTTGCATATTTTAAACACACTGAAGCGCTTCATTTGAAATATTTCGTTGGAAGTATTTCAAACATACTGGTCTTGAGCACGCTCTGTGAGTGCTCTACCACTGAGCCACATCCCTGGTCCTGCCTTGTCTACCTTGAGCGGGTCCTGGGAGTTTCACCTGGAACCCTAAACATCTCTCCCAGCTTCAAGTTTCTTGTATTTTTCCAGTATACACACAACTTAGCTTTGTGCCCATTATCAAAGGGCTCTTATCACTGCTTCCTTCCTGCATGGCAAGCTGCCGCAAGGTCCCCATTTCGAAGATGTTATTTTAAATTTAGAGCTCTTGTGTGCATTTGTTTCATATGTCCTGTTTTCCTGCCCTCTCACTGCCTAGCACCCATTGCTATCTTCCGCAGTCTCGCTTCCACTTTCATTTAATGTACACGGACATATGCTATGTGACGATATAAAATGTAGGAGCCACAAATGAGAGGGAAAGTTTTTTTTTTTCCTGAGGTTGGATTAATTTACTTAATGTAGGCCCATATTTCTATATGGTGTGGCAGCCAGGCTCTGAAGCCATAGGCCCCGCCTGAGGTGGTCACGTACCCTGCCAGACAGGCCTGTGCTGCCTGAACAAAGGGTCAGGATGTTGTTTTGCTCCTTTACGGACAGGTAGCACATACAGAACACACAGGTAGCTGACCTGACTAAAAGCCATTCACCTGGTTACCCAGGAGATAGAATGCTGGGGTATTTGCCCCTCAGTTTATGTTTTGGTATAAAAGCTTTTTGGAGAATAAAGCAAGAGGAATTCTTCAGGATGTGAACTCAGGACTTCATGAGGGAACCACTGAAAATCTCCCTCCCGATAAAACCATGTGAGTTGTGTCTTTATTTCCGCGCCTCCATGCCAGTCCAGAGAGACACTGGTTAGAGACCGCAGTCCTGGTCTCTGGGTACCTGCCCTCCTCTACCTTCTCCCAGCTCTTTATGGGCAAAGGGCAGGAACTTCAGAAGCAACCCAAACAGGAAGTGAGCCCCAGGGAGAAAGAAGGACAAGAGTGGCACCTGGATCAGGGCCAGGTGAGGAGCTCCTCTTGGCATTATGCAGGAAGTTCAAGGTAAAGTCACCAGGAGGCTCAGGGTATCGGATTAAAGACAGGAAGGGGGCGGAAGAGACTTATTATTTTCTAAGTATTGATTTCCCCCCCCAAGGGCTCTCTTACAAGGGTTAGCAGTGAGTTCATTCATCATCTTAATGGCCAGACCAAGACGGCTATAAACATCTGAGGGTAGCCTTTTCCTGGAGGCGACTATTAACTTGATAAGAGACACCGGAGACAGCAGAGCGCAAGGGCGATCAGCACGTTCTGTGGCCAGGGGAGCAGCAAAGAGTGAAGGAAAGCCAACTGTACTTTGCTCGCACACAGAAGGTTGGGGTGCACTTCTGCCCCCGCAATGCCTGACTCCTCAGCCCCACTGACACACATCGCTTTGTTCGTGTGCACGGACACACAGGTTCCTACACCGAACCGTTTGCCCACGGAAGAGTCAGCTACCCGCTCAGATATAAAACTATGCAAACACATTAGGTTTCCAAATCCTCCCTCAGTTCAGATTAGAAAGCTGATAGGCCTTATCATCTGGCGCCGTTCTGAGTCGCTTGCCTTGAAAGTGAGAGGAGAGATTCCCGAGAGAAACGGAACACCCGTTCCATGGCAGAGGTAGATATTAGTGGGAAGACTCGCTTTACAATCAAAACAAACTCACCGGCCCTGATGCCACTTGCCATAAAGATGTAAGCTGACCTGGTAGTTACCAAAGACTGCAAAGCCCAGACTGACTGGAAATTCAAACCGTTCCCTTCTCAGAAACAGCAAAAGCGAGCTTCCTCGATAGACCACCATGCCCCTCATTAGGCCTTGTCTGGGAGGAGAAGGACCCAGGGCCATCCCCTCACCTCAATCTCTCCAGGTGATTAGAAGACAGCCATCACCAAGTCCACAGCCAGACTCAGTGACTGATGACATGGGACTGGGAACTACAGCCCTGGGCAGCTCGGCGGGGCTCTGTTTGCGGCTGTTTCTCCCACACGAGCCCACGACCACCCTTTCTTCCTCAGGCCTCTGTCTTCCTCCGCTCTCACCACTGAATCCTATCTTCCTGCTTCTCTGGTCTGATGGCGCCTCCTGTAAGAGGTCACCGAGGGTGCCCAGCATCCCGAGAGGATTGCGCTGCACATCGCCAACCCAGTAAAAGACTCAAATTCACACCTGGAAGCACAGTTTCTGCTAGAAGTGTGTGGCTTTGCACCATCACACAGCTGGAGAAATCATAGGCTGGACCTTCTGTCATAAGGTGGGAACCACCAGAACACCAAGCAAACCATGGGTCTGGATAGTATGTTGTGGCGTATGGTGGGAGGTGGGGGCCTACCACAGTTGGGATGCATTATACACACACTTGGCATAGACTCCACTTAATCCTTAGCACACACCAACATCACAGTGCGAGAAATTGTTGCCCTGGCCCAGGGTCACACTGATCACCCGAGAGACGGCTGGAGCTTCAGTCGGCGCCTGCTAAATCACCAGTGCTCACAACCCCCATTTCACACTTGACACTGTAGACGCAAACTCCAGCTTAGCTTCTGCTATCGTTCCGAAGCATAGATTTTATCCTAAAAGTCATTGTCTTTAAAGACAACACAGATGTTTCATCTGGATTGGCTTTTCTGTTCTCTTCCATTCCCTAAACACATGTGCATGCACACATGAACACACACACACATACACACACAACCTCTAAATGCTAATATATTTGACTAGTTAGTCTGCTGCCAAGGAAAGGATGTGAGACGCACCAAGGATGTGGAAAAGGTTTGACCAGTAATACAGAGTCACATGACAGACAAGCAGGTTAGGGCACAGACCTAGTGCATAGAAGGAATAGCTAGGCTAGAAGCCTAGACCAGAGGCCTACAGGCTGGATACAATCAGGGACATGTTTTGTTTGGCTTATACCACACTCAGAAAACATCTTAATTAGCTGCCAAAGTAACATAAAAATCAAGTTCTGGTTTTGATTGAAAAGTAAAATCTGGCAGCATCAGTTAACACTCCCACTTCAATTACTGGGCCACTGAAGTGGCTGACCTGTGGGTGACATCGGAACCCTCCATCTCCTAGAGAATATACTACAGTCTTTCCCACACCTGGACACCGTCACCCATGCTCGGCTCACACAGGCCTTGCCCCACACCTGGCTCTGTGACGCGCTCTAAGCAACCCTACTCACAACTTCCAGGAGCCTAGAAGTGAGATTCTGGCCGGCGGGTGCCAAGAGCCCTGCCCACAGGACTTGCGCCCCTCAGGGTGTTTCACCGGCTTCCCACTGCCAGTGCCCAGCCCTCTGCACCAGAGGGCACTGTTTCCAGAACCACAGAAGTTCTGGGCGCATGGACACAGCAGTTCTGATGTGTTGGGGAATGGTCTCCCAGGAGGTCCCCATCTTAATTCTTAGACAAACGATTCTCAACCTTCCCAATACTGCGACCCTTTCATACAGTTCCTCATGGTGTGGTGACCCCAGCCATAAAATTATTTTCATTGCTACTTCATAACTGTAATTTTGGTCCTGTTGTGAATCATAATGTCAATACCTAGGTGTAAGTTCTCATAGTGATTCAGGTTCCATGCGGACACCAGGTCACGGAGCCCCACGCTGCCAACAAGGAAAAGCTACAAACATCTGCACATCTGTCACCAGAGCAACAGGGTAGAATGGGGTGTGTCCTGCCTCCTCTTCCTCTCTCACAGGGGTGGGTGCACCAAGGGGCACTGGGGAGAGAGAACGCAACAGCTCCCCTTTCCTTTTGGAATCATGATCTATAAACTTCAACTCACTTGAATAAATGGACTGACTCTACGAAAGCTCACTCAGTTCATGGAAATCATCGAACTTCCTCAAATCCCTCGAATGTGGCAGGAATGAATACATAAGTATGGCAAAGTATCAGCTGATGTAGACACCCACGTACCAGACAGCATGGAATGCACTGTCAGGGATCGGAATCATGACAAGAAGGAGTCCGTCCACACTTATTTTTTACAGCTACCAACACAAGACTAAAATTTTATAGAACGTATATGTGCTGGAAATAACAGCTGTAGCCACTCAGAGAGGGCCAGTCCACCAGAGAGAAGGGAGGGAACACGACATAAGGTAGGCACTCTGGGTTGTACCAGACACCTCCTCACTTCAGGATGAAAGCCGATTTCTGGTAACTCCAAGTTCCTTATCAAGGAGTGGCTTTTGTAGACTCATTGCACGCCCCATGATACAAAGCAAGTCAGCAGGTGTACGAGACAGCAGACGGCTCCCTCTCGGGGGAGCCCTCCCTACCTTCTGCCACATGTTGATGAAGAAGAGTTCTCGGGAAACGTTGAAGGATACGTTGGCATCGTAGGCATCGTCCCCAAGGTTGGAGATGGAGATGTTTAGAGAGATATTCTTCACAGCCCCTAAAGCTAGGTATGGGGTTTTCTCATCAACACTGCAAAGAAAAACAAACAGTGATCAGTAGCCTTACCCTTATAGTGATATAGTAGGAGGCAGGGTGTAGTGGAGTGCTGGGAATGGGAACCCAACTCTCCAGAGCCCCACCCACTAGGCACATGGCCTTGGAGAACCAGCACCCAGGGGCCTCTGCTTTTCATTTGTTTGTTTATTTGTTTTTCTTTTGCTTAGAACATGGGCTTCTGTGCTTTTGAATGCACTAGACAATCGCATGGCTCACAAGAAACTCTACACATCAAGCTTGGAAAGCTTGAAAACATTTAAAAAGTTTTATGTGAAATTCCTCCATTCAGTTCTTCTGAGCAGATCCTGCATTTTTGTCATCATAGACGTGATGTTTCGCGTTGACTGTCAATGTGACAGAACCCAGAATTGCCTGGGAGATGGCCTCTGGGCACATCTGTGTGCAGTGTTAACTGAGGTAGGAAGATCCTTCTTCATTGTGGGTGGTACTCTTCCCTGGGCATGGACTGTAGACTCTGAAACAGAGCTGAGTACAAGTGTTTATCTCTGCTTCTTAGTGCGGACACAATGAACCATGGCTCTTAATGCCCACCGCTGTGACTCCCTGCCGTGACCGACTGTAACCTGGAAGTGTAAGCCAAAATATACCCAGTCTCCCTCAAGCAGCTTTGTTGGAGAATTTTATCCTAACAACCAGAAAAGAATGTAAGACCCTAAAGACAGTCTCCTGTCATGTCTAGGAGACAGAAAATGCACACAGGTAGCAAATATGCATGACAAGCTGGAGAAACCTCAGAGGGGAGGATGTTACCTGACCTGGAGGGGTTGGCTACAATTTTCAGTACAGTAGTCAGGGAAGCGTCGAGGAGGAGGTGGCCTCTTACCAGAGAGCAGGATATGTGGAATGGAGGCTTGCTAAGAAGGGTCTCTGAGGGGGGCACAGGGCTGGCACATGCAAGGAAGAGAAGGAGGCCAGAGCGTATTGAGCAGGTTGAGAGGAAATGAGCCCAGAAACGTAAAGAAAATGAGGCTCTGTAGGTCCTGGGGTGTCACCGTCAAGACCGTGGTGTAAATGTGATACAGATGGGATTCCCTACCAGCTCTGAGCTAAGAAGTAATGACTTTGGGGGCTCACATCAGGAAGAGGCTCCTACTAGATATGATTCGAATTGTCTGTGGAACACTCGAGAAAAGCTGGGGAAGAGGTGAAAGGTCAAGTCAGGCACTTGCAGCTGAAGTACGGAGAAGAGTCATATGGGAGGTGTTTCTAAGGTAGTGCCAACCTTGGATTTTTCTCAAGAATTGGACGAGGGATGTTAGTAGATGAAGAGCCAAGGGCAGTTCGAGGGCTTGGGGATTCAACAACCGCATTTAGGGCTGCTGTTTAGGGGGAGGGGAAAGACCATACATAGAGAAGGCTTAGCAGAGATAAACCATGAGCCTGTTGCATTTTATAGGAAACACAGAGGCAGCCTGACACATGAGCGGGGAGTTGGAGGTGTTTGGGTTGGAGATCTACACGTGGGGTGAATTTGAAGGACACCAGAGAATGGGTATAGAAGGAGCCGTACTTTCTCATTTAGGGTCTGAAGAGGGGAGACAGGTATGGCCAGGTATGGAAGAAGGAAACCAGGACAGGTGACACAGAGTAGCCACATAAGGCTCTTTCTGAGGGAGGAATGTCAGGCTTGTCCGGCATGGCAGAAGGTCAAATCAGCATGAGGAACTAGAACTGCTCACTGAAATTAGTTATGTTGAGCAGGGTTTAGACTTTTTTACTTGTTACCCCTTTACAGCTCTCCGAGTTTTATTCATATTTCTGTAATAAAATACCCCAATAAAGCAACTTTCAGGACAAAGGGTTTATTTCAGATCACAATTTTGGGTTGCAGCATGCTGGGAAGTCAATATGGAAGAAAACTTAAAACGCCTAGATACAGAACCTCCTCAGTCAGCACAGAGAGAGACTGAGTGCATTGTCACGCAGCTCTGGTTCTCTCTTACACAGTCCAGGACCTAAATGCAGACGATGGGGCCATGTACAGTGGGCTGGGGCTTCCCAGTCAATTAATGCAATCCAGACCCCTTCTCCCCCCCACAGACACACTGACATGCCGAGAGGCCAGCCTGATCTACCCAGACACACCGACATGCCGAGAGGCCAGCCTGATCTACACAAACCCTCACTTCATTCCCAAATGATTCTAAACTATGTCACATTGACAATTAATGCCAATCAGTACAGTGTCTGAGAAGTGTTTATGTGACCCTGGCTAAGTAAGTACATGAAACAAGTATATAGATCAAGCATTATTGGTAACAAACCATAAATATATTTTAAGATAATTCTTTGGTATACATATGCATTGAATATCTATTAAAGACTAAAGCAAGTTTGTATTCTAACGACATGGGCATGATTATCTGTGTAGCGCAATAATCCTTGCACATACTAATTTGTGTTGCTCATATACTCATGGGTATGGGGCCACATAGTGGACTCAGCGCGTCAAGGAAAAAGAGAAGATGAAATTGTGAGGATCTGGGGAGGTAGGGGTATGTTTGGGAAGTTTTAGGAAGAGGAGGGGGTAACTATGATCAAAATACATTGTATACATGTATGAATGCATGAAAGACTCAAAGGATAAGCATATTATTTAAAACAGATTTTAAAACATACTCATTTTATACATAATAAAGAGTAATAGTAGAACATTATTAAAACCGTTTGTTTGCTATAATTAAATCATTATGTTTCTATAAAAGCAGAAAACATGGTATGGACAGCAAAAAAGCTACAGTCTGTAGGAGAGAGGCCTCAGCTGTGAGCATGGACATTTGGGCAGCAGTCTTTGGCACCGTGGGGATGACGGCACATAAAGTTCAGAATGGTGGCTCTACAGAGAGGTTAGGTGATGTAATGTGGGCAAACACTGCCAGGGACATCGTAAATCTGAGTTAAACCGAACTTATTGTGAGTTCAGAAACCTGTCACTACCAGGATTTCACAGTCCTCCACGTTCAGTGATAAAAAACCCATATTGGGTTGTGGCCAGCGTGGACGAAGCTTTGGTGTACACAGAGGTCACTGGTGACCTTGTGGTGAACTCCACGAGTGAATCAGGACAGACAGCCTGACTGGCATGACAGAGGAGCTCATCAGAATCCTGAGTTCAGGCAGGTGTGGGAAGGCGCTTCTCTCAGCAGAGTGGAGGGGAGCGACAGGGTAGAGCGACTGGGGAAGCAAGCTTTGAGACGGGTTTTTAAAGGATGGGAGTTATCACAGTGCATTTGCACGTGAATGGGAGAGATCCATTGGCGAAGGCACAATGAATGACCACATTTACCAGGGGAAATTGCTGGTGGGACCTGGTGAACACATGGAAAGGCGGAGGCTGAATGAGCAGAACATGAGGCATGGCTGCTGAGTGTGGCTGGAGAATTCGGATTTCCACTGGAGTTGTTGGTATTTGGCACTGAAAGTAAAACAGAGTTAAAGGCAGGGAGAGGAGGGAAGGGGAGGACGTTGGGTTGTGGCGATTGCAAGGAGAGCAGGGGAGCAAATGGGCCAGGGATGATGATGGGGATGAAGGTGATAACAAGTCATATAAGCCCTGGGCAAAATAGAGTCATCCCAGAGGGAGACGCGGAGAAGCCTCTGGGAGTTTGTGCAATGGACAGCTGTCCCTTTGGCTGTTTGGCTCCACGGCTCCATGATAGATGTGAAGGGTACATCAACAGAGAGGGGCGGGCACCTCTTGTGGTCACTAAGCTGTGGGCACCTGATAAAGCAGTCCCATCTTCTAAGAATGTTCAGTGGCTTAACTTTGGTGATAATGTTCCCAACCACAGCTCTGAATCTTGAGTGCTTCATAAGGCCATTCCAGCCCTTTGATTACCTGGCGTGGCTGCAGAAGGTTTAAAGAACCAGAAGTTGCTTCCTCGAGCTAAATCTCGCCCCCCTTGTTTCCTGTTGAAGTTGGTCGCCCCCTCCGGGCCCTTTAGAGGTCTCATCTAAACCGGCTCATATCTTTCCAATAAACTAGGCTTAAATCAACTGGCATATGCTATGCTGTCTGCTTCAATTAACATAGCTAATACAGTGTGCAAGAGAAGAGGACTATTCAAACACTCAATAGGCTACTATTCTTTGAAATATAGATTTTGGGGGAAGGAACATCATTATCCATCTCCGGAAAGAAGCCCCACTCCAGTGTGTCTGGCAGGCCCACAAGAAAAACATGCTCAACAAGAAATCTGATGGCCTTGCTTTGGAAGCGAGAGCTCCAGGGATCCAAACAAGATGTGAAAAATTAACTTAGAGAAGAGTTTTAAATTCTTGAATGGTCTCCAACGAATTAAGACCCTGACCTCAAGCTATTGTGGCAATGATTTATTATTGTTGGCCACTCTGGTTTTAAACAATTGATGGGTTATTTCTGTCCCCGTTTGCTTTTGTAACATGAAAGGAGGACTCCTCAGACCTTGAATTATGTGACAGCATTAACCTAGCTTTATCAAGAGAAGGACTTGCAGACAAGCTCAGAGATGTCCAGTCACCTCAGAGTGACCAGTGTCTGTGGGATATGAAACAGAGACCACATAGGTAGGCACAGTGCCACAGGCTACAGAAGCGCTGCCTTTGCCAGTGTCGTAGTTCACAAGACTAGCCTCTTTCTCTCATGTATAAATGCCAAGGAATCAGGCCAGGGACATCTGAACCTATGCCAGGCCCCACAACACGGGCCTCTGCCACTTAATCATGCAGTAAGGTCATCCCTGGGTTTTCATAGTCAAGTGATCCCAGCGTGGCTCTGTGATTAAGGAACGCCAGGCACCTTCCAGGGTAAAATGTGAACTCCAAACTTTTTAAAAGAAACCTCAAAGTTGTTTTCATTCTTTCTCTAGAGCTAAAACTCTATAACCAAAACAGTAGGCTGCTGCTCCCTGAGTTATTCTTAGAAATGAAACGAAAATACGATTTGCTAGCACGGGGCCGGGTACTGTCAAACAAGCCTTTCTGAACCCTCCCAGGAACTTATGAGAGTCACACTTTCAGAGGTGAAGAAACCCTGAAGCAGAGAGCTAAGGGGATGGGTAAGAACCGAGAGCCTCCCGTGTCCACAAAGCCCTCTCCTCTCCACTTTCACCCATGTCCTTTAGTCCCGTCTGCCATGGTGCCAGGAGGTCCTTCTTGATGCTGTGTGAATAACAGAAGCCTCACTGTGAGCTCACCGGCCTCTTGAATTCTCATTAGCTCTACTCAGATCTTTACCAAGGTGGTTACACACTAATTTTTAAAAATGTTAAGAATTTTCATTCATTTAAACATTAAACATGATCATTTATACTCCTAATTTCTCCTTTCACCTCCCCTACCCAACTTTGTATCCCCCTTCTCTCTCCCTCCCTCCCTCTCTCCCTCCCTCTCTCTCTCTCTCTCTCTCTCTCTGTCTCTCTCTCTGATAATTCATCCTTTTAGTGACAAAACATCATGACTAAAGCTACTTATGAAAGAAGGTATTTAATCAGTTCCAGAGGGTTAGAGTCCATAGCCATCATGGCTGGGAGCATGGCATCAGGTAGGCATAGCGCTAGAACATTAGCTGGGAACATGGCGGCAGGCAGGCATGGCACTAGAGCATTAGCCAAAGGCTTACATGTAATCCACAGTCACAACGAAAGGGAGGGCGACAGAGAGAGATCACTAACTGGGAATGGCAGGAGCTTTTGAAACCTCATAGCCCAACCTCAGTGAAATACCTTCTCCAATGAGATCATAACTCACAATCCTTCCCAAACAGTCCCACCAACTGAGGACCCAACATTCAAATATATGACCCTATGGAGGCCATTTGCATTCAAACCACCACACCCACCGAGCCCACGTGGACCTGTCTATATGTGTAAGGGTATGGGACCAGTGCTGTGAAACACACCTTCCAGACTGGACATGGTTATACCACTTAGGATGTCACAAGAGCTGCAGTTTTACCTGCACAAAATCCACCAAAACCAAACTGCAGCAGAGGGGCGGGAGATTCTCTCCAGGCCCCATCCCTATTAAGGAGCTATTGGCAGTTGATAGCTAGCTCTGGGGGAGGGAGAGTCATTGTGTTTGTATGTGTGGCTACCAGTAGATCTCACATCCTAATTAGAGACAAGGAACTGTGCTTTCACCAGCAGAGACTAACAGTAGAGGCCAGGGGCCCTTGTCTTGGATTGCTTACCACCGCACTCCCAGGGCAAAATCAGTTTCGCACTGACATTCTAAGGGAATGCAATTTCCTGACAATTAGGAAGACCGTTCTTCAACAACTGAGAACACCATGAAATGCCTCAAAGGGAACTGTTGTGTCGTTATTTCATCCTTCCGTGGGACGTCAGAGGCTCGGCTCTCCCAAGGGAGTTCTAGGAGCCCCACTATTGCATGAGCCAGCAAACACCCCCAACAACTCCATAGCAGATCATCAACTCAGCCTTCGCATTTCCCAGGAGAGGCTGAGGCTGAGAGAGGACCCACTCAGCTGAGGTCACCCAGCTAGGCTGGGTCTGAGCTGGAGCTAGTGTCAAATGCCCTAAGCTCCCCTTGCTGAGCCTCTCTGAGAACAAACTCCATCAGGAAGGGCTCTGGCAAGAAAGGTTCTTTTAAAGATATCTGAGTAGAACAGGGCTCTGTGAAGAATAGCTTCTGAGACAGCCCTGCCAAAAGTTTAAAACAATCGAGCACAGTTGTGCGCCAGACATTCCGTGGGTGCTTGTTTATTTAATGAAGGACAATCTTTCTAATTTTCAAGGAATTTTATCCTCCGATAAATTTTCCCATTAATTCTAATTTGTTCGCGCAGCCTTTTAAGTGGGTCATGTTCTTTTGAATGATGTGGAATTCCTCTCTGAATGCTGTGAATACCATTGGTGAATAAAGGAACTGCCTTGGCCTGTTGATGGGGCAGAACATAGGTAAGCAGGGAAAACTTAACTGAATGCTGGGAGAAAGAAGGAGGAGTCAGGAAGAAGCTGGAGAAAGACATAGAACTTTAGCCAGTAAGCCACAGCCACGTGGCGATACAAATTAATAGAAATGGGTTAAATTAACATGTAAGGGCTAGCCAACAAGAAGCCAGAGCTAATGGGCCAAGCAGTGATTTAAATAATATGTGATTGTTTTAGGGCTGAGCAGCTGGAAACCAACAAGCGGCCTCCTCCTACATTTGAACATAGATGCCTTTGGTATTTCCATGTGAAGGCATCTTTAATAGTCACCAAATATTCGAACTGCACTGTTTCCATAAGGCACATCTTCTGGCATTTTCATAGCTTGCTGGACACATTGCTTTTTTTTATTAAAAATCACTCCAGAATCTACCTTCGTATTGTGTTATCTATATGGGCATTTTGCCTACATGGATGTCTGTGTATTACATGCATGCCTAGTGTCCATGGAGGTCAGAAAAGGGTGTCAGTTCCCCTGGAACTGGAGTTAAAGACAGCTGTGAGCTACCATGTGGCTGCTGGGCATTGAGCCTGAGACCTCTAGAAAAGCAGTCAGTAATCTTAACCATTGATTCATCTCTGCAGCCCTAATACATGTTAAAGCAGCTACTTTTTGAGCATGTTAAGGGGCACCTAATTCATTCACTGTTCCCAATGTTAGGTGCTGCTGTTAACCAGCTGGGAGCTGTGTGAGGCCCTAGATTCTTGGCTGCATCTGTTCTCTGGTCTCATTCCTTCCAAGGAACACGATGACCACCCAAAGTGTTCCAAATTTACCACTGGGTAAACTGGATACATTTATGTTATCAGTGACTTCTGCAGAATCCTTATGGGAAGAGGACTTCCCTCCTTCTATCCAGATACCTCGCCCTGCACACACCATCACTCGATAATTTTTTAATATTCTTAAAGACCTAAACTGTGACCTTACCTGGAAATATAAGTTACTTGCCATAAAATATGATTTCCTCTTGTTGCTGGCATTGAAGTGGCCTAAATGAAAGGCACTAACTATGCAAGGTCTCTAAGTGCACCCAAGTCAATTATATCCATCAAAATTATCGCTAAAGAGAATTTCCCTGTTAGAACTACAGGAAAAACAAAGTAAACCAAATTGGCTACTTAAAAATAAAAAAGCCATCAGTTTGAAGGCTGGGGATGTGGCTTGGTGGTAGAGTGCTTGCCTAGCATCTGTAAGGCTCCAGGCTTAGTCCTAGCACTGGAAAGAAAAGCAACAGTGATAGTATTTATCTCTTAAAAACCCACTTGTAAACTATCCAGTGGGGTGAGAATGGAGGGGGATCTGGAAGGAGCTGGGGAAAGAATATGACCAAAATATGTTAGATGAAAACTTTACAAAAC
Source organism: Myodes glareolus (assembly GCF_982192425.1). NCBI lineage: Eukaryota > Metazoa > Chordata > Mammalia > Rodentia > Cricetidae > Myodes > Myodes glareolus. The sequence continues at coordinate 5,586,346 of NC_142029.1, forward strand.
AAGTTAAATAGCCTTGTGAGTATTGAGAAATGCAGAGAGAGAGAGAGAGAGAGAGAGAGAGAGAGAGAGAGAGAATCTCTGTGAATTTTCCCACAACGTAATTTATTAATTTTACCTAAATCTGATGTTCAAGGCTTACACATCAGGCACGTGAGTACCGTTGGTCACATGTGCTTCGCTGGGCGAAGAAGGTGAGCCATGAGGCCATGAGTGCATGGGGAGCAGGGACATCTTAGGGACACACTAGGAGCAGGTTTGAGAGCAAGTGGTACTTTCAGGAGTGATTTCCAAAACTCATACAGGGAAGGAGACGCTGGGGAACTGATGAGGGCTGTGGCATCAAACCAGTGACCACTCTGGGTACCCGGAACTTAATACTCAGTGATCTGGAGAATACTCAGGAACCGTGAAGAAGCACACATCTCAGGGCTATCCCATTAGGGATGAGGAATATCTGTCCACTTATTCCAGGCGGTCACTAGTCAAGGGCTGCTGTAGCAAGGGGAGGTGCCACCCACTCCACTCATCTCTGATGGACAGAAATGATGCAGTTCCTGGTAGCAGAACCTGGCCAGAAATTGGGGGCAGGGATAGAAGGGATGTAGAGAGCAAGGATTCTGCCTTCTTCAAGGTCCCCTGCCAGTGTTCTCAACAGGAAATAGGCAGTGGGTAAAGTCTGTCACTAAAGACTGCCACCAGTTAATCCTGTTACTTCTGAACAAGAGTCTGGGCTCCTTGTGGACGGGGCTCCAGGTTCCGGATAGCATATAACATATAACATATAACACATAACATATAACATCCTCTTTGTGGTCCACAGGCAGTTTCCACAAGGATACATCCCTGGTACCATAGTTTCAGTCTCTTTCCTGTGTGTTCAAGAGCAAGCACATGCATGTGTTTGCAGGAGCTATTGGGAGCACACATGTGTTTGTAGGAGTTTCAGGGAGCACATGTATGTGTTTGTAAGAGTTGCTGGGAGCACACGTGTATGTTTGTGGGAGTTTCAGGGAGAATATGTATGGGTTTGTGGAGGTTTCCGGGAGCATTTGTATGTGTTTGTGGGTGTTGCAGGGAGCATACATATGTATTTGTGGAGGTTGCAGTCAGCCACCTACCTTGTTTTTTGGAGATGGGGTCTGTCACTGACCTGGAGCTCACTGGGTACATTAGACCAACTGGCTAGGAAGACGCTGGGATACGTCTACACTTCCCCAGCACTAAGATTACAAGCAAGCATCACCACACTCAATGTTTTATGTGGGTTCTGGGAATCAAACTTAGGTCCTCACGCTTGCCCAGCTACCTCCCTAACTATACATAGTTTCAGTTTCTATGGTTACTTCCAGTCCACTCAGTCCTCACAATCTTGATGCATGTGGGTAATAAACACACTTCATAGCCAGGACTGACCACGGGAGAACTGCAGGAGGGGCAGACACAAGTCATCCCTGGCTGGCGGGTGTTCATAAGACCTTCAGTACTTAGAAGGCTGCCTGTGCCCTAAACTACCATGCTTTCAGCTTTAGACACATAGATACTACCTGTTGGTAAGCCTGAGGGTATAGATCACTGAGCTTTCAATGTAACTCTCTCTGGTGAGACTGACTAAGGATCAAGTGAGGAGAGAGAGAGAGAGACAGCAGGCAGTGAGCACAATCATGCACTCTGCAGGGCCCTAGGAAGGCAGCTGTGGACACCTCCAAGACACAGACTGCATTCAGTCCTAGAACGCAGCTACGGAGGTCACCCCTCAGCAGCTGTTTAAAGGCCAAGAACTCTCACGGTCAAGTCTACATGCGTATACCAGCATTATTCCACAGCTCCCTGGATTTCTATGGACGCATTTCTATTCTAAGCCAATTCCGGACCTCTTCTCTGCCACACTGGCAACTGCTCTTGAAAAAAAATTACTGAGCTGTGACCAATGACAAAAACGTTCACTCTCAGATCTTTGACATTTCTATACATCGAGAGTTAAAAGCTGGCAACATCAGCCTGCAGGGGTGAGATACCAGACTAAGTGACCTCATCAAATACTCCACAGACAAGAATGTTAAAGAGACCAAGACCGAGACATGGGAGGTAAATGGTAAAACTATCTCCAGAACAGAGGGAGGAAAATGTATCCATGTGTATGAACATGTATATGGGATGAAACTAAAGAGACTCAGGAACTTTCAGTGTGAGGAGGGTTGTCAGAACCAATGGGGATTAAATATGGTAAGAGGCTCATTAACTTACTTGAACGCCAACGGCAGTACTATTTAACCTCATCCCCATGGGGACCGGGATTCAAATCTCTACTTCTCACAAGTCCACACAGGAAAACAGCCTATGCCAGTCAGTTCACTAGATAGAATTAAATCAGATAGCAGCACCAGGCATGGTGGTATACGCCAGGAAGGCCAGCACTTACAGGTGGAGGCAGGAGGCTCATTAGTTGAAAGTCATCCTCAGCTAACTAGCAAGTGTGAAGCCAGTTTGAAATGCATGATACTCATTCTCAAAAGTAAAAGACAAACAACAAAAGACTCAAGAACATGCCCAGGAGCTAGGTACGATCATAAGGGGACAACATGGAACAACAAGCAACTAACGCCCTAATGCTGGGAAGAGAACATGGCTTGTATTAGTTACTCTACGCTGCTGTGATAAAATGCCATGGCCAAAGCAACTTGTGTGCTTATTTTAGCTTCTGGCTCCAGAAGAGAGTCCATATCAGCAGGGAAGGCATGGCGACAGGAAGAGGAAATGGTTCATCACCATCTCAACTGCACACTGGAAGCTGAGAGAGCAACATCTGGAAGTAAGCCCTAAAGCCTGTCCCTGGTGCAAGGCTCCACCCCCTAAAGGTTCCATAACCTTCCCAAGCAGTGCCACCACCTGGCACTGAGTGTTAAATAGATAAGCCTATGACATGGGTGACTGGGGGCGGGACTGCCGTGTCCAAGTGCATGTAGCCAAGTCTCTGTCTTCATGTTTTACTTCATGGGCTCAAAGAGAATATCAATACTAATTCTATAATAACAGCCGATTTATTATGGCATATTACTATTATTACTCTACTGTTAGTAATTTTACTGTGTCTCATTTGTAAATATAGAGAGAGAAAACGTGGTTTATGTGATGGCTATTCTTGGTCATCAACTTGACTCCACCCGGAACTAACTGAACTAACTAAAATCGAGACGGCCGGGTATGCCTGTGAGAGGTTTTCTTCTTGACTGAATGATTTGAAGTGGGAAGACCCTGTCTAAATCCAGATGATTTGAGGTGCGAAGATTCACCTTAAGTCAGGGTCACACCTTCTGCTGTCAGCTTGAGTAAGGACGTGGAAGACAGAAGCCTTTGCTCTCTGGCCACCTCCCCTCACCCTCGCTGGCAAGCTCATTCCTTCTCTGCTATTAGAGCCGCTTCTTTCTGAGTCCAGAACACACAGAAGACCAGTTGGGAATCTAGACTTGTGTACTGAACAACTATTAGATTCTTGCATTTTTCCATCAGGAGACAGCCTTTGTTGGAATAATTGAACCATAACCTATAAGCCACTCTAATAAATCCCACGTATATGAATAGATATATCCATTCTATCATGTCTGCTTCTCTAGAGAACCCCAACTAATAAAGTTTCTAAGGTTTAAGTTTTGCTATGGTTTCAGGCATTCTCTACTAGTCTTGGGACATATTCCCTGAGAAGAATTGAGTATGATTACAACTTTCATATGTGTGCCTTTTATATCCTCAACAGTGTGGAAGCCCAAACCACTAAATAGAATATACTGTGTACACATGTGAATGCCAACATTCTCCAACAACGAGCTGTGCCACACGGCTTGAGATGCGCTTCCAATCTCATGGAACAGGCCCACGGGGCACTTAGCTCCAGCTGGAGATGGGAGGGCTCTGCAAGGCACCCCCCCCCATTCCTGCAGTGGGTCGGAGAGATGATTCCTAGGACTGAGTATCTGGACTGAAAATCCAATTATACCAAGGTAAAAATACTTTTCATGTTCCTGAACTGCACCCACTGGGGTCAGTGTTAGTTCGTAGAGTCAGAGTAAAAGACATTTACTAAAGAGAAACTAATCAAAACAGTGGCTCCCTGGCAAGGTTTGGAGAAGCATAGGCAGTCCATATTATTTAAAGTAACTGTGCTGTATCCCTGGGGACTCGGGCTGCAGCACCAGCCCATTCAGTAATCCTTTTAATGGCAGGGCCAGCACTTGCATCAACAACCTTATTTCTCCTAATGAGGAAACTCAGCCAGCCAGATGCTCCACCCCCACCCTGTCTCCTGGTCCCTCTAGGTGGCTCAAGAGCTTCCTGTCCCATCTGTGTAAATGTTGAGAGAGATGCTGCTTCCCCGATAGCAGAGGAATTCAGAGCCTCATCAGCCTTTGCCGTGAAGTCTTGGGACATCTGGAATGAATCAGGTTCATTCTCGGTAACTACTGGATTAAGGACTAAAATCCTTCGGTGGGGGGGAGGGGGCAGAGGAGTTCCCAGGTCTGTGGGCTGTTTGGAGGTCTGATGTCATGAGAGAGGCAGGGGGCTGTGGAGGAATGCCCGCCTTGGCCCAGGCAGAGAGAGGTCCCACTGCCATGCCACTGGGTGTCACACACGCCTGTGCTGTTTGGGTAAGCCCGCCAGTCTGATGACCCAGTACTCTTTTAGGGCACGTTTCCCAGTGGGTGACATCAAATGGCAACAGGTTAAAAAACAAAACAAAACAGAGAAACCCTGAAATGGCAAGCTTTCCTAGTCGTGCATACCTCCTGCTGTGAAGTGAGACAACCACAGGGGAGCAGGAGCCCAAGCTCCCCCCACCCTATCTCTGGGTCTGTGAGCCCCCCAACAGGTGTAAATAGGTACACGCAATCTAGTTGCAGCCAAGCAGCCCCAGCCCATGCCCACAGTGTGGCCACCCACATGCCATCACAGCAAGGCCCTCCTCTTTGAGCCTGTGCTTTCTTAAGCTCACAGTTGCTCAGAGGGAACTCCCTGTGTACTTAAGGAGCAGAAAACAGAGGTTGGCTGTAGGTGTCACCACAGGTGCTGCAGGGAGACACAAGGACTGTGGCTTTTAAGTGTGGGTATATGTTTTAAAGAAACTATCTGGCCTTCAGAAGAAGACCCACTTCTAGATATTACGACATTGTGGCTTCCTCTGGAATATGCTTTTTCACACCCAGTCTTTACCCACATGCAGGGGAAACTTCTAGAACATGTTTCTAACCTGGTTTTGTGCTGGTACATCCCATTGGCCATGCAGTGACACCAAGGGACCCCTTCTCAAATGATACATGAATTGGAAAGTGGGATAATGAAGAAACCAAGCATGCAAAAATAGATTATCATGTTGACCAAACGTGTGATCTAGCAACATATGCTTCCTAAAATAAATAACAAATTAATGATGAGATGTGGAAATGGATTTGAAACTTGCCACAACTCTGAGGCAGGGACAAATGACATTTCAAAGTATCTACAGTATCATCTAAAAGCATCTGTCATTTCTGTGTGTGACAAAGTCACAAGTCCTGAGCGTGTGACTGTGGCTTGCTGCCCACATCCACATTTAGATAGAATGCCAACATTCTCTTTGAAGCTAATGACAATCAAGATGTGACCATCTTCCTGTCTCAGCTCAGTGACCCTATGAATTCCAGCTCAGATCACCAACAGGGCATGGCATGCAGGTTGAGACAGCTCCTGCTTCATAGGACATGATGGTGGGGTTTGTTTCAGGATGGGGAAGAGGAGCTGTGATGGAGGGGAAGCAGGTGGGGAGGGTATGCCCAGCCTTGGATGCCAGGAAGAAAGATGACAAGGGAACTTTTAAAAGGCATATAATAATAAAATCAGCAACTAGAAATGACCTCCTTCACCTCAATCCCGTCCCTGCGTTACCAGCAGCTTCACCAGGATCCTCCCACCCCTGCATTAACAGCAGCTTTACCCAAGCTTCCCACCCTTGCATTAACAGCAGCTTCACCAGGATCCTCCCACCCCTGCATTAACAACTTCACTACAATCCTACAACCCCCTGCATTAACAAGTCCCCTTTTCCCCAAGCCCCAGAGTGCTGAGGCATGGCATAGGTGAGAATTTTCTCCCTCTTGGCTTAGGAGGTCAGATGGTTTGCATGCTTTCACACCAGAAGAAAAATAAACAACTTTCTGAAAATTTGTCTTTTTTCTCTCCTTGAACAAAAATAGGTGTTAACCAAGACAAGTCATTTACCTCCTGGTCAAACCTTGTTACCACAGAAAACTTCCTGAAAAAAAAAACGCCTGGGGTTCCAAGGAAGGCTGATGATTCCAAGAGGGCATCCATGCTCCTTCCCATTATGGGAGCTTTTGTGGTTAGCCCTGAATAGGCACATTTTACAGAGGGAGCATCTCTCACGAGGGCGGGCCTCTGCCTGTATCCTGTGGCTATGGATAGTCCCAAAGTCCCTGGGTATCATGAAGATCTTCGTCCTATGAGCCAAGCTAAAGGAGCCTCTCACATCACATCCCACCAGTTCTAAGACAAATTTAAAAGCCCGTGAGCAAGTGTCCCATCACTCATGTCTTATAAGTCCACTGAAATTCAGAGTTCTACAAAGAACGTTTCCTGCCTATCCAGGAGAGGAAAGAAAAGACAGAACAGACACAATGTGTAACTCTCAAGCATCTCAGGGCAGGCTCTGAGGATATATAGCCTATGTCACAGTGGTTGGGTGGTCCCGTGGGAACCAGGGACACAACCTGAGCAGCCTGAGCTGGGCTAAATGGTCCTGATCACAAGACTGTGTGGAACATCAATGATGCTATCTAGTTAATCTTCACTGTCACCCATTGGTGGGAAGAGGAGTAACTACTTTGGCAGGAGACCACAGTGATTCTCTGAACCTGCCTGAGGAGGGCAGTTAGTTACCAGTACAATGCAGTGGCAGTGTGTGCTGTTCATTGGCACACAAGGGACTTGGGTGTGGTGCCAACTGCACCCACCCAGCTCACCATGCTGAGACCAAGACCACCTGGAAGGGGGTCAGGGATGAAGGCTCATACCATCTGCAAGTCTTCCTGTGTGGTTTCCATCCTGCCACTGAAGCGAACTATAATTTATGAGCATTCCATGTTTTATCCAAGCTTCACCTTTGGCTCACAGGATGGAGGTGGTACAGCCATTGGCCACTGGGGACAAACAGAAAGGACCATGTCTCCTCATGTACAGCTGTTGATGAGAACAAACAGGGCATCCTCACCTACCTCTGGATAAACCCGGTGGCCAGATCAAACTTGGGACAAAAGCTACTGAGAGAAAGTGTGTGCTGGACAAGAAAAGGTCTGGGGAGAGGGAGAGAGTGTGTGATGTGGTATTCCCCTCCATATGCTGTGAATATGTCTTATTACCACTGGTTAATAAAGAAGCTGCTTTGGCCTATGGCAGGGCAGAATGGAGATAGGTAGGAAAACTAAATTGAATGGAGGGAGAAAGAAGATGGAGTCAGGAGATACCATGTAGCTGCCAAAGGAGACAGATGCTGGAAACTTACTAGCAAGCCACAGCCTCATGGCAATATATAGATGAATAGAAATGGGTTAATTTAAGAACTAGGTAGGAATACACCTAAGCTGTTGGCCAAGCAGTGTTATAGTTAATAAAGTTTCTGTGTCATTATTTGGGTCTGGGCAGCCAGGAATCAAAGGCACAGTCTCCACTTACAAGTGTGTGCTTAAAGAAAACAAAGTAACTGCACAGCTCCATTGTTGTAGTATATTTGTTTAACTAGGCAAAGATGTGTTACATTTGTTTATGCTGCATTTGTTTAACTAAGTAAAGATGTGTTACATTTGTGTTAATCAAATAAAATTAACCTGGGCTCAGAGAGGTAGAGTTAGCAACTACTTGACAGGAAGTAGCAGGGAGGAGCATAGTGGGGATATTTTAGTTGGGGCTGCATGGAAGGAGAGGGACTTCTGGAGACATAAGCAAAGAGAGAAAGATAGAAAATTGCTACTCTTACTCTCTAAGCTCATGGGTTTTCACCCTAACCTTTGAATCTGAGTTTTATTAGAATGATAGAGATTTAGTTAAAGCTACCTTTAGCAGCAGTAACAGCCATTGTCTGGGGGAACAGAAGCCCCCGAGGCTATGGCCTGAAGAGCTAGGCTGCTAGGAGTTTTAAGCACAGTCACTGTACCCAAGGTGAAAGAGCATTTTGGCGCCCAATGTGGGGCCTGGGAAAGCTAGAGGAAAAAAGAAAGAACAAACAAACAAATCCCAACACGACTTCCTAGTAGCCCGCAGTACAGTGAGCAACAAGCTAATTAAAACTCCTGCCACCGTGCAAGCACTCACTTCCTAGAGCTGGGGTGGTAAAAATGCAGCTCCCAATTAAACCACAGCTCTCAGACAGGCCTGTGTGGTTAGTGTGGGGTTAGATTCAACCTTCACAGACACAAGTAGGGCCAGTCAGTGGGGTCAGGGGCAGCCAGACAGACATGGAAGAAGGAGGAAAGCAGGGTGGACAGTACATAGATGAGGGAAATGAGTCTTGGGGCAGCACAGAGATGAATAGAAATGGGTTGATTTGTTAAAAAAGCTAGTTAGAAACAAGCCTAAGCTAAGGCCAAGCATTCATAACTAATAATAAGTTTCCGTGTCATGGTTTAGGAACTGGTGGTTCAAGAAAGCCTGCTACTCTTCATAATTTGGTTTTTTTCTCCCACAACTACAAGTCTGCCCTACTGTGGTGAGTCTAGTATTTAGTGGTAAGAGATATAATAATTGGAAAAAAATCTTAGCAAAATGCTAAGATGGGAAGATGTAGGATTCTAGTGGCACTGTTCTCTCGGTAAGTCCCTTGCTCGGGGTCCAGTTATTAGGATGACAGTTTTGTCATCACAATCCTGCTGGAAGAGACTCTGACACAGAAACCTTCCATGACTGTCTTTGAAAGCTAAAAAAACCAAATAGAAGCTTTTTAGACAGGCATGGATGGAGCTGGGGGTGGAGGAAGTTCAGGGTGCGCATGCAATCAACCCCGCCTGTGGCGGCTATGGTTATTGCCTCGGTCCTCCCTCAGTGTCCTTCTAAGGGTCCCTGTTCTCTGCCATCCAGGGAGTAGAAGGTGGAACAATCCCATCATAATCTCAACAGTGGCGAGGACTGCCCATGGAGTTCTCCATTGGGGTGGACTTCTGCAGTGCATGTACATGAAAGGCAGCCTCAAGGTTTTAAGTCTATCTGACAAAGAATGGGGCCAGTTCTTTGGGTGGCAGACTCCCTCCCATCCCCACCCTCAACAACAACAGAAAACAAACAAAATTCAAGAGGAATTTCCAAGTCATTTTCACCAAGACGCAATGGCCATAAAGACAAGGGACATTAGTCTAAACGGCAGAACACCAGACTTGGGAGCCACCACCAAGCATTTTCCTTGCCTCTGCCATTCAGGTTTTGCTTTGACCTTAGGTAAATGACTTCCAGACCCCTGGTCCAGCAGCTTTGGCTTTCCCTATAGCATGAGCTCTCAAGCAAGGCTCCTTCCTGAGCCTCAACACTTCTTCATGGCAACACAGTCATATTCACCTCCCAACAGTGTTGTGAAGGTAAGGTGGCTCAAAATCATCCATCAAGTGCTCACTATCGATCAGGTACTTTTTTTTTTTGAGGCAGGGTCTCTCTCTGTAGCCCTGACCATCCTGCAACTAACTCTGTAGACCAGGATTGTCTCAAATTGATAGAGAGCCACCTGCCTTGGCCTTCTGAGTGGTGGGATTAAAGGCGTGCGCCTCTACACCTGGTCAGCCAGGCACTTTTGGAATCAGTGAAATATGTATAAATTTTATTAAATACTAAAAATAACCTTCTTCTGGGACTGCAGTTATTTCCCATTTTCAAGATAAGGAGACAAAGTCACATGGGAGCTAATGCTTATCCAAGTGGCACAGCTGGCAAGATACCACAGATCTTGTTGTACGCGAAAAAACTTTCTCACTTTTTAATTTTATGAGTATGGTGTTATACCTACGTACATGTGTGTATAACCAATGCATGGCTGGTTTCCAAGGAGACCAGAAGAGGGTGTTGGATCCTGTAGAACTGGAGCCTCCATGTGGAGTCATCTCTGCAGCCTCACATGGAGAATTTTGTAGGGTATTGAGCATAGGAGATGCTCAATAAAGAAAAACACCTCACTTCTGTTGTCCACTGTGTAGCTGATGATTCTGACCACTGTTGAGAAGGAGAACAATGTGTTCCTAACTGTGGGTGCTCCTGAGGTGGGGCAGTCCTCTCTACAAACTTCATGGGTGGGGTTAGCCACCTTCCAGCCAGCCAGCAGTTTAGGGAAACACACTCTCTCAATCCCCTTGAAAGCAATGTCACCATGGTTACAACCAGAGTATAACTATGTGGCTGCGAATGGTTTGGATGTTGCAAACATTCCAGTCTCTTCAAAGCCCTTAATTTTTAATTGGGGTCAGCTGTTAAGGAAGCCTTGACGTATTCCACTATCCCGGTGGGGTGCATCAAAACCAAAGTTTTTGGCGCAACTGCCACAGCCTTTTTTCCTTTCTGTTCTCTTCTTGCAATCATAGCTGATGCTTCCTTAGGCACTATGCATACCCTGGCAGACGGACAGGTCGTCTATGAACGGAGACCGCCTGAGCAGTTTCATCCCTGTTCCTGGGTATTTGTGGACGGTATGTCACGGCACCGGGCTCAAGCGTGTTAAAGCTCTGGGAGTTTAGATTCAAGAGTTGGACGTCTAAGTGACAAAAAACCTGCAGAAACACAAGTTCTCCACAGAGAAAAATAATATCCAATGGCCTGGCTGAGCCCTGCCTGGACTCCTTAGCGAGTCCCTGTCTTGAGAGATGAAACAGGAGGAAACACCAACTATACCCACGGTCCTGACTGTTCTGGGTGACCCACTCACTCCCCAACATTTCCCATCTACATCTACTTTCTTTTAAAAAAAAATTACAATCACATGTGTGTGTTGGGGGGGGTGTTATACTTAAATGGAAGTGTCCAAAGAGCAAGAAGGAGACGTCTGATGCCAAGGAGCCGCGGTTATAGTCAGCTGTGAGCTGGGAACAGAACTTGGTCTCTAAGCTCAGTCAACACTCTGAGCAGCGATCATGTCTCTAGCCCATCCCTCTCCTCCACCTGACGTAGCATCTTGCACTCAGTCTGCCCAGTCATCACAGGCATCCTTCCCATACTCTTGGGCTTCAGCTTCCCATCGTGAGAGCACAGAACCCACGACAGTTAGGTTCAAAAGACGCACGCAAGGCCCAAGTTCTACCTGAAGTACCCTGGTGAAGTTTTCCGGGAGCACCGTAGTGGGGATGGTCTTGGCTAACTTGACATGGATGCTGCTGTTCCTGAGACAGTTGATACCTACGCCTCAGATCTTTTCCAGGCAAGTTGGAGTTGAGATGTCGGAAAGAGTACCAGGCTCAAAGCATTAGTGTAACATGCTATTTTTGAATGCAGGAGACCACCCCAATATCCCATGCCCTAGGCACCTAAGCATGGCTTGCTGCATCCCTGTTAGGTTTATTCTCCTCTTTTGGGGCTCTCCTATCCTCCTCTGTCTTCAAAATGAAACCCCAACTTATGGGTGTGATGTAATCCAATTCCTCTGTTTCCTTCTGCCTCATCTCACTTCTTCCAAGCATCTCCACAAACCTAGATGCCCGTAGTTCTTCACAGGAGCCCAGACCTCGCTCATACTTCTCTACCCAGAGTGCCTCAGTTCTCTCCACTTCCCTCGATGTGGGGCTTCTGGAGGTGCTCCCTGTAAGAGCCTCTCTTCCCACACCATCTCCGCCAGCCCATCCCCCTCTTCCCACACCATCACCACCAGCCAGTCTCTTAGGTGGCTCCTGCCCAGACCACACAGACCAGGAGAGCAGGATCATTTGCCGTTCATCTCTACAGCTGTTCACAGTACCTGCTCAAGCAAGAAATGAGTGTGTGTTGCACCCCAGGCAATAACAAATCACAGGTTAGTCAGTCAATAACCAAGAAAGATCCTCTGCCTCAAGGCACTGAACAGACCGAACCCCATCTAGAGCCTCGTTCCCAGCACCGTTTTCTGGCTGTGTCTTCCCTGGCACGCCTGGCTCCCACGTCTGTGCTTTGGTTTCCTGTATCCACTTATCAGGCTACGGATGGCTGTTTCCCTGAGACCTCCTGTGGGGAACCAGGGGCTTTCAGAGCATCACAAAGGCGTCTTTCATGGAAGAGCTAGCCGTGGGAAGAGACCATAAGTCCTATAGGAAAACCCCTCATTCCTAAGGATGGGCACAGAGGTCTAAGGACACTGCTCGGAGGTGCTGAAACCTCACCCAGGTGCCAGGGCTTATGCCTCTGTCCCTAAGGTGATGAAAGTCCAAGAAAGGCCCAAGTCACCCTGAAAGTGTTACGGTTTCAGGATGAGAGACGAGCCTGCCCTGTTCCTCACTCACTAAAGAGGCAGAGAATATTCTCCAGCCCTTGACTCTGAGTTTGGCCATGGGACATACTGCAGCAAAGGGAACAAGGCTGAAGCAGCAGTGCCCCAGTTCGGAGCCCAGGCCTGAAGAGCTGTCGCTCCTTGGTACTGGCCCCCAAACAAGCCTGATATGCTCTGAGAAGGACGATGCCCACTCTAGCCCACTGGTCCTAGAGGGCCAGTGAAAGAAGAAAATTAAGCTGGGGAAGCCGGGCCTAGAATCTACCCCTCCTCAAACTCACATACATGAAAGCATCTTTCAAGGTATAGTTGAATGCAAGCAACCTTCAGGTGACCTGCACATCCGTAAGAGGAAATGATTGGCACTTGGTGCGACTATCTCCCCCTACCCCGCCCCTCCCACACGCACGCACGCACATGAGGAGGGGAGAAGAGAAATACAACCCTCTGAGTCCATTCAGTGTTCAGTGCTAACCACTTGGGACTAGATAGCCTATTAGGGGTTCATACCTGGAGAAAACGTGAGTCTCCCTCTCTTAGCAGCCATTTATCGCCTACAGCTCTTCACCCTGGGGTGGGGCCTTGTTTGATTGCTTCCATCCACATTGGGATTTGCACTGGTGTTCTCTTGCTTAGGTGACCACATCGGTAGGATGTCACAGGCACTACTATCACACCTTGGGTTTTTCTTGTCATGCTTCAACAACACTCCCAAAAGGCCAGCAATGGAAGCAACTGACGCCAAAAGTGCTTTCCTGACCACGATCTTTGAGCTTTCCATCTTGCTACACAGAAAGCACAATTCACAAATGGCTAGCGAGGGTGCCAGGACTTTCCTAGCAATGCTTAACCGCGGATCAAGTGGATATTTTCCTACCACATGAGGTCTTCTATGATCCAAAGTAAACCTCAGCATTTACAGTCTAGCTCAACATAAAAAAGAAACTCATGTATTTTCCCTAAAACGCTCTTTTGGAAGACATACCTAAAATTAAAATGAATGAGCTGATAATTTATGAACCTTCTTTAAAATTGATGTCTCTAACTACCCCGGGAGGCTCTTCTCACTGTTAAACAGCCCCATTATCCACTCTCTGAGTCTAAAGCAATTTCCTAAGCTTACGAAAGCATGTGCTACTTGAAGCCACCACTTCTTCCTGAGTAAAACCAGAGGCAATTAGCATCTAAGACGCTGGGAGAAGTGTTCATGTGTGTACACTGGGGGCGGGGGCTGGCATGCTCCAACTAAAGAAACGAATCTTAGTGTGGTTTTCCTTTGATGAATAAAATATTATTAAACAGCCCAAATTAAAGTGTGGGGACCAAGGCACAGTGGACAAAGTGCTCGCCATGCAAGTACGAGGACCTTCAGTTTGTTTCCAGAACCCATAGGAAAAGCCAGGCTTGGTGGTCATGCTAGTAATTCCAACACTGTGGAGGAGAAACAAGTGACCACAGGGGCTCACCTGGCCCACCCGTCTACACTACTCAGTCGATTGTTTTAGGTTTCCAAGGTTATAGTGAGAGAAGCCAGCCCCAGAAAACACGTGGTACAGTTCCTGAAAATGATACATGTAACATTGACTTCTGGCTCCACAGGCACACATGTGAATGCACACTCCCCTACAGCTACACACACACACACACACACAGAAAAGCAACAGTGATATAGCACTGGAGCCAGGCATGGTGGGACATATCTGTAACCCCAGCAGTCTAGAGGCTGAGGCGGGTGAGGTGCAGAGGCCAGCCTGGGCTACGGAAGACTTCATCTAAAACAAACAAACAAGCAGAAGGACAAAACGGTCCCAGGGGTGAGGGTCATCACCGGTCCAGGCCGGGCAAGTGCCCTAGGAAACATTTCCCACAGTACCGCAAATGCCGACAACTGCTTTGAGAAGCGGCTATACGTCTTGTGGAGGGGGTTCCTGGATCCAAAGCTAATATAATCCTTCAGAAGGCGTGCTACAAAAGGAAGCCATTGTCTGACATGTGGCTGCCCAAGACAAGCACCACTATTCTAAAGCCTACAATAAAAGGCTGGCGAAGGGGAAACAGAAGGCTTTGGTGTGGTTCATCTCTAGCCGTGGGGGATTGGCGGACTAAGGGAGGAAGCCCTGAAATAATAAAAGAGACTGCTTGCACTGGCGGGCCCGCTGCCCCCTTCCTTCACCCGTCCTGCTTCAGAGACCGTTCCGCTGCTAAAACAGACACCACTGTTAAACGTCAGGGGAAGAGATGAGAGGAATCTTCACATAATACTATCTTAAGTCACATGAAACCAAGCCAGAGGTCAAATGCTGGTGGTTTCCCATGGTGCAATGTAATGCAATGTAATAAATATCAAGTCCCCTCTCAAGACGCAAACAAAAATTACCAGGAGCAGTCCATTGTGATTTGGGGTGAAATTGCAAACTGAACCCCAGCTAATCCCTCTAGTAGTATTTGCTATTAAAATTGTGTTTTTAACATACGTTCTAAAACCAACTCACAAAATATCCCGTACTGCTTACCCTTTTTTGCTTGGGGAAATCTGAACTTCTAGAGGCTTCTCGGAACAGCGTCATGAAAGGAACAGCATCGTGAGAGGAACAATGACGTACCTGGAAAGCAGTAGTTTCCCCCGAAGCTGCAGGTCGGCTGCGCAGTCCTCAGATCGGCAATTCCTTTCGAAAACTGTCTGCGGGAGAGAGAACGGGAAGGTTGGCACGGAATCTAAATGAATAAATAGCGGCCAGCAGTCTGCTTCCGAACCTGGCAGGTCTCTTCCTCTGAGCCTCCAGGCTCTCTCCTCACAACCCCAAGAAGCCAGCTCCCTGGCATGTGGAGGGGACTTTCTCAGGGCTCCAGGGAGGCCCTGTCAACAGTGTCCCAAGGCTGTGAGCACATCCCTTCCCTGTTCTCTAATTCTCAGATCACTGGGTGCTTCTAGAAGCAAGCAGGAAGGGCTGGGGAAATGGCTCTGTCGGTAAGAACACTTTTTGTGCCAATCTTAGGACCCCAGTGTGAATTCCCAGGTCTCTCGTGAATAGCCAGCCATGGCCACGCACGACAGGTGCCTTTCAGCCTGAGCTGGTCTAGGAATCTTTCAGATGCTCTCAGATACCACTGACCAACCCTCATGGAAGGCATCCATCTTCCCTCCTTGGAAGGAAGAAAGTCTTTCCTTGAACAATTTTCTGCAAGAGCAGTGGGGCCATGTTGAATTATTAGTCCCAGAAGGAAATGTCAAAAGGCAGTCAGGCCTCCGGGCAGCTAGTGGTAAGCAGAAAATGTCACTTCTCTCACCAGGGCTGGGCCTCAACAGTCAAAGGCCCACTCAGTGCTGGGGCCTGAAGTTCAGTGTCAAAGCTGGCTTGGGTTCCACAGATCCAGGGATGAACCTGAGCGAGTGTGGGCCGGCCTGTGGAGGATGGCCATGCAGCGGGGAGCTGCACCAGAGTGTGGGCCGGCTTGTGGAGGATGGCCATGCAGCGGGGAGCTGCAACGTGTGTGGGCTGGCCTGTGGAGGATGGTCATGCATTGGGGAGCTGCACTGGCTTATGTTGCAACTCCTTTTCCCTGAAGCATAGGAGGATGTGAACATTTGCCCCTCGTGGTCTCCATCTCTCTGATGTTCTGGTCTATGACAGCATCCTTGCTGCTCGACAGTGGAGAAGTTTCACAACCCCAAGAGCTTTATTGTTGCAGTAGAACTCGGAAATTGTCCTTCATTAGCTGTAATTTCCCAAGCTTCAAACTCCATCAAGGACAAGCTCAGTTGGCAGGCTTCCTTCCCCCTCCCACCAAGCAGAGTTTGAGGTGACTTGTTCTCTTCTCAGACTGTCGGTCCACATGGCCTCTCAGGGTGCCAGTGTGGACTCCAGCAAGCCCACTGGATAACAGAGAGTCTAGACTCTACCAGACAGGGTAATTTTGCTCATGGAAATTCATAATTCCCATGCCACATTTCCAAAAGAATAAAGTGTCCTAGCCAACATTCCCTTTCTTGGTTATCATGGAAGTCTTGGGGAAAAGAGCAACTTCCTGTGTTCTTTTGGACCCTACAGAAGCAAGGGAAAAAAAAGCCAAATTCCAAAGTGATTTTAATAAATGTTTTCTCTGATGTATCATCACCACCACGGAGGAAACAGGGGAAGAGGGTGTGGGGGCTGTGCAGGTGTCAAGGTGAGAAGAAAGGAAGGCCCCGTGTGCTTTAGGGCAAGGAAAAAATGGAGGCACCTTCAACAAGCTGGTGGAACTTAGGCTTGAGGGTCCATCGTGAGCATGGCCCTACTGAGTCAGTCTCTGAACTGACTTTACATGGATAATTTTACATTTTTCCCCATGTTTTTTTACATTTATAATGTCAGGTCCTCGAAGCTTATACCCATTTCTAATCATGTATTTTTCACTTTACAGGCAAGTGAGGTAGACATGGGATGTTCCAATATCAGATGTCTGTTTATTATCAACTTGGAATTTGCTTGTTGTGTGGAAACTTTGTTGCTGTGTGATGACTTCCTTTGTGTCTAGAGACAGGCTGTGACTCGAAGTCTACTTTCCTGATACACAGGGATGCTACCCCAGCTTTGCCTCATAAATACTACCATCCTCAGGGGCACCCTTGATTGAAAATGAACTTTATTTATTTATTTGCTTGTTTATTTATTTATTTATTTTTAATGAGCTTTTAATAGACAGCATGGGATAGCCTATGGTAATGGGAAGAGATGGGATTAAAGGTGTAACTGGGAAGAAATGTGGTTGGGGAGATGCTGTGGAATATTACTTTAAGGATGTAAAGATGTGTTACATTTGTTTAGGCTGCATTTGTTTAATGATGTAAAGATGTGTGGCTTTGCCTGCCGAAGGCACCTGATTGATCTGATAAAAAGCTGAATGGCCAATAGTTAGGCAGGAGAGGGATAGCTAGGTGGGGCTGGTGGGCAGAGATAATAAGTAGGAGGGGAAACCTTTGGGAAGAGAAAGAGGGGGGGAGGGAAAGGAAGGGAAGGGAAGGGAAGGGAAGGGAAGGGAAGGGAAGGGAAGGGAAGGGAAGGGAAGGGAAGGGAAGGGAAGGGAAGAGAAGAAGGGAGAAAGAGAGGGAGATGCCTGGGGTTAGCCAGTCAGGCAACTGCCAGTCAATCAGACACAGAGGAAGCAGGAAAAGTAGGGCATGCAGAATGAAAGGTAAAAAACCCCAAGGCAAACCACAGATGAAGAAAGCTATATTAAATTAAGTTATAAGAGCTAGTGGGACAAGCATAAGATAATGCTGAACATTCAGAACTAATATTAAGTCTCCATGTATTGATTTGGGAGCTGGTTGGTGGTTCAAGAAAGTCTGTTAGAGGAGGAAGGGGGATGGGAAGTGGTGGGATTGGAAGGGGTGGGATGGGAAGAGGAGGGGATGGGAAGGGGTGGGATGGGAAGAGGAGGGGATGGGAAGGGGTGGGATGGGAAGAGGAGGGGATGGGAAGAGGAGGGGATGGGAAGGGGTGGGATGGAAAGAGGAGGGGATGGAAAGAGGAGGGGATGGGAAGAGGAGGGGATGGAAAGAGGAGGGGATGGGAAGGGGTGGGATGGGAAGGGGTGGGATGGGAAGAGGAGGGGATGGGAAGGGGTGGGATGGGAAGAGGTGGGATTGAAAGGGGTGGGGATGGGAAGAGACAGGATCAGAGGTGGCAATTGGAAGAGGTAAAGACTGAGGAAAGAATGCAATCTCAATCCATCTGTGAACAGCAAACTTCAAGCTTTGGGTCCTGTCCTTCTGACCTCTCTCAAGCCAGCTCTCCCATGCCCCCCTCCCACCTTGGAGACCTCGCATATTTTATGGTGTAAACAAGTGAGCACCCTGAGATTTCCTAACTGATGGCAAAACAGCCCTAGGTGTGAACCGGCTTCAGGGTAGATGAAGGTGCTTTTCAAGAATCTGCACCGAGCATCTCCCAAGCTCCTTCCAAAGACATCAACAGTTTCTCCCACAGAGAAGCACAAGTTTCCCTGCCACCCAGCAGGGTCTATGGCTATTGTGAAAGTCGTTACCATGTGACTTTCCAAGCCAACTCTATAGAAAGCAACAGAGCTTTCTCCTCGTTCTTGGAACTTAGCTTCTCTGAGCCAAGGAAACCCCAGCTTTCTGTAAAGAGGTACCCATGTGATCACGGGAGTGGGGCTCTCAGGGACCTCAGAGTCCCTGATTGGAACCCAGCAGACTTGGATTCTGTGCAGAGAGATGAGGTGGCTTGACCGAGGCCTGCCAAATGGAAAATTCGTGAACAAATCCGCCATTTCCCTCATTTTCCTGTCATTGATATTTAGTTTCATTCCATTGTGATCAGAAAAGATATTTGGTATGAGTTCAAGCTTTGTTAAGATTTATGATTTGTTAAGATTTATATCTTCACAGGCATTCTTCCCTGGAGAACATTCTTCGTGCATTGGAGAAGAGTGTGTGATCTTCTGTCATTGGGTAGAATGTTCTGTGCACATCTATGGGTCTGCTGGTCTACAGTGCTCTTCATCCGCTTCCTTGTTGTTTGTGATCCTTTGAATGAGAATGTCCCCCATAGGCCATCTGAATGCTTGGTTCCCAGTTGGTGAACTGTTTAGGAAGGATTAGGAGGTGTGACCTTGTTGGAGGAGGTGTGCCACTGAGGATGGGTGTTGAGGTCTCAGAAGCCCACAGCAGTTCCAGTCTCCATCTCTTTCTGTCTAGTGCTTGAGGATCAGATTTAAGCTCTCGGCTGCTGCTCCAGCACCATGTCTGCCTGCCCACTGCCATGTTTTCTGCCATGGTGGCATGCCTCACCCTCTGATACTGTAAGCAAGCTCCTAATTAAATGCTTTCTATGTTGCCTTGATGGTGTTGTCTTGTTATAGCAACAGAACAGTGTCTAAGAATCAGTGTTCTTCTCTGTGTGGTCTCTATCCATCGTTGAAAGTAAGGCACCAGGATTGAGTTCTGCATTACTGTCAAGGTCTCCTTACAGAGCTGCCAATAATTGTTTTTGATGCGGGAGAATTGTCTGTATTCTGTCAATCATGTTTTAAATAAATGCTGATTGGCCAGGCAGGAAGTATAGGTGGGAAAACCAGACAGGAAGTAGAAGTGATGCAATGAGAACAAGAGAATTCTGGGAAGGAGGAAGCTGATTCCTCCCAGTCCTGCACAGATCACCGAGGAAGCAGGATGTGACCTGCCAGCTGAAAAAGGTACCATATGGCTAAAATAGATCAGAATAATGGGTTAATATAAGTCATAAGCGCTAATAAGAAGCCTGAGCTAATGGGCCAATCAGCTTATAACCTATGGAGACCTCTGTGTGATTTTCTTTGGGTCTAAACAACTGTGGGAACCAGACAAGACAGAAAACCCCAACAAGCAGGCTCCTTCATGTTACAGTTTTACACATGTAAGTTACTGGTGTTGGGAGAATACACATTGATAATGCTTCTGTTACTTTTATTACTATGTAAAAATCTTCACCCTCAGAGACAGCTCTTGCCCTTAAAGTTGACTTTAAGTTCACATGTGTGAGCCACTTTTGCTTTCTTTTGGTTAATGTTCAACACATGTTTTTCTTACCCCTCTGCATACTCGTTGGTCACAAGTGAGATTCTGGTAGAGAGTTTGACTATCTGTGTATGTTTAACACAGTCTGTCATTTCACATCTTTTTATTTGAAGGAATTTGGTCTATTTACAGTCGTTAAAGATAAGGTTACTGTCTTCTATTAACATGTATGTGTGTTAGTACATGTGTGTATGCATGTTCACATGTATGTGTATGTTGAGGAGTTGATTATACTCCCATGCTTATTACAGCACTGTTTACAACAGTGATGATATGGAAACAATCTATCAACAAGTAAATTTAAAAAGAAATGACACAACATACAGATATTCCTTAACTCCTAATGGAAGCAAAATTTCTCAGTGGTCTCTTGTATAGCAATAGATTTAATAATCTATTACCAACCTAATAGCCTTCCTGAAATTGGTGAGGTGATTTGAAAGAAAATGGTCCCCATAGGGAATGGCACATTAGGAGGTGTGGCCTTATTGGAATAGGTGTGGTCTTGTTGAAAGAAGCCTATCACTGCGGAGGTGGGCTTTGAGGTCTCATTTTTGCTCAAGCCACGCCCAGTGAGACAGACCACTTCCCGATGCCTGTGCATCAAGGTGTAGGATTCTCAGCTCTATCACTACGTCAGCCTACACACTACTATGCCTCACCATGATGACAATGGACTGAACCTCTGAACTGTAAGCCACCCAATTAAGTGTTTTCCTTTATAAGAGTTGCCATGGTCATGGTGTCTCTTCAGAGCAACAGAAACCCTAAGGCAGTCGGGAACACTAAAGACAGGAGTGGGAGGCACAGTTTAAAACCCTCGCTGAGTCAAGCCCCTTAGTAACCTGGGAAAGCAGCTGCTTTAAGGGTAAATTAAATGGGATGCACAATTAAATCAAGAGACCTGTGCCCAACACCAGTCAGTGGTCTTGTGTGTGTGTGTGTGTGTGTATGTGTGTGTGCGCACGCACGCGTGCACACACACACACGTCTACACATGTGTATGCTGAGGCTGAAATCTGATTCCTGTGCCTGAACCTGGACAAATCTCTTCTGGGAAAATGGCCAATTTGTTTCCTCAGAATTGACTCTGGGAGGCAGGAGTGTTGGCACACTGCGACTTCAACATGCTGGATGAGGACAGTTTCCAGGAATAAAGAAAACTTCTTAGTGTGAAGCACAGAGTAGATGGCTTTAACGTAATGGCTCCCCTCCAGATGTTCTTCCCAGGGAGCAATCCTAACAGCTGTAAAGCTTGGTCCCCGAGAAACTTCTCCATTTACTTTTACCTGTCCCCAAAGTCTTCTGGGAAAACCCAAGTGTGGTACGTCACCGAGACCTGCCAAACAGCTTGGCTGCAGTCTCCCGCTTGCCCGCTAGCCTCTACCTGCTGGGCTGCACAGTCCTGCCTGCTCAGCTCCTCGGAGGCAGCTTTCCTAGCCATGAGAGCAGATCCCATCTCTCCTGGTTACAGGAAGCTAACACCTCTTTCGGGAGATAATCACTTCCTGCCTAGGGCTTCTGATGGCTGAAGTCCAGGTTTCACCCTATAGCCCAGGTTTCTGTGCTGGCTTCTTCCTCACCCTGTTCTTCACCCTAGATATTCCTGGGGATTACATTTGCATTCAGAAAACCCCTTTTCTCATTTCTCACTGAATTCTTACTCTATTTTTTTTTTAAAGATGGGACTAGCAATTTTTGGCCAAGATGAATGAGACAGGACATCTCTGAGCTGTGGCCATTGTGGTCTCTCTTATAACGACTCATGGCTGCACTGTGCAGTAAAGTGGCTGTGGACATCACAGGAAGAGATGGGCATGGGTGTATGCTGACAGCCTTTTTCTGTTTTCATGTGTGTGTGCATGACTGCATGTGTGTGGGCATACGTGTAGAGGTTGGTATTGGGAATAACCTTCGGTCATTCTTTTACCTATTCTTTGAGGCAAGGTATCTTGACAAACCTAGACTACAATGATTGGTCTCCCTAGACAGCTTGCTCAAGGGTTGCCTGTCTATGCCTTTGAGGGCTGCAAGTACAGGTGGGCTCCCAGTTCCATCCAGAAGTTATGTGGGTTCTCGGGGTCTGAACTGTGTCCCTCAAGCTTGTGCAGTAAGCTCTCACCCACCCCCATGGTACTCAGACTTACACTTGACCCCAAGCTGTGGCTTGCTGACTCCTGACATATCTATTTAGCTAATGAATTCTTCACCACCTTTGGGCTTGGGTTTGGAGACGGATGGATCTGGTTCTAATGGCACCTCCCTTGGAGGCAGAGCTGTGTGAGCTTTTCCCACGGTGCCAAAGCAGTAATGGGGACATGGGACTCAGGGGCAGGAAACTCAGTGGGTACCCCAGATGCTCAGGCCTTGAGGGACCCATTTCTACCATCACATCCATATGAGAAAAATCTTCCCTTCTCAAGTTACAGGATGGATGAATCTTAAATGTTTTTGTTAGGCTCCGAGAAGGGCCAGTTTCTCAGACATGGTGATATTTGCTTTAAATTCAACTGCAATTATGTACATGGACTGTACACTGTAAATATGGTTACTAAGGCAACCAAGTCCCAGGATGAAGCCTTTGAAAAGTACGATGATTGGGTTGGGTGGGAGTAAATGTGTTTCAAATCCCATCCAATGGGACTAATCAAGAAGGCTTTATTTAAAGGAAAACAAGCAAGATGTATTCCAGTATGCAGTGGGATTTCACAGTGGCTGTTTGCCTCATACGGCAGCATCCTTCCAGGACCCCAGAAGTGACATTTATGGCCTGGCATTCCTCCTCCAGGTGTGACAGCTCCAGGTCCATATGCAATTTGTGTATGAACCCATGACACCTGGTGTCTTAATCATCATTCTCCTGATGTGAAGAGACACCATAGCTAAGGTATTCAACTGGGGGCTGGCTTACGGTTTCAGAGGTTTAGTTCATTATCACGGTGGCAGGGAGCATGGTAGCATGCAGGGTGCTGAAGCAGTGGGTGAGAGCTACATCTTGATCCATGGGCAGAGAGAAAGAGAGAAAACGGGGCCTGGCGTGGGCTTTTGAAACCTCAAAGCCCACTCCCAGGGACGCACTTCCTCCAACAAGACCACGCCTCCTCTAACAAGGCCACACTCACTCTAACAAGACCAGAGCCCCAGTCTTTCTCAAGTAGTGTTACTTCCTGATGACTAAGCATTCAATGATATGAACCTATGGGGGTCATTATTCAAACAACCACATCTGGTATGGTATTTAGTATTTTAAAAATATGTCTAATTGTCCTAACCTGAGAGTAAGTTTCTCTATCCCAGTTCGGTTTATATTTTAACAAAACCCACCATGGCCTTTCGTGAGCAGTGTTGTAAGAGACAGGGTAGTCTCGGAAATTTCAGCCCTACTTCTCCAATGCCCAGATGGAGGAAGGCTGCTTTTGGTTTTGCAATTGCTGTTTTGTTTTGAGACAGGGTCTCACTATGGAGCCTGGACCGACCCAGAACTCTATGGAGAACAGGTTGGCCTGGAACTCTCTCTATAGACCAGGATGGCTTTGAACTCACAAAAATCTGCCTGAGTGTTGGGATGATAAGTGTGTACTACCACACATGACCAATGACAGAATCTTCTCAGCCTGGCTTGAACTTTCTCTGTAGCTAAGGATGACCATGAACTGCTATTCCTCTTGCCTCTGCCTCCCAGGGCTGGGGTTCTAGGCATGCACCCGCTACATTGGGTTTACATAGTCCTGGGGAGTGAACCCAGGGCCTCTCCCACTCTAGACCAGCACTCTATCTACCGGGCTCCACCAACCCCAGTGCTGATCTCTTTCTGTGTCAGTCACCTCTTCATCGCTGTGACAAAGCGCCAGAGAGGAATGGCATGAGACAGCCAGCATCTTCTCTTGCCATCTCTATTTCCTCTACTTTGTGTCTTGAAAAATAGACTCAGAAGCACACACACATCCCGTGGCAGAAGCCACTGTGAATCACATGACACACACTGGCCAAGGAGGGATTCCCAGAAGGAGCTCATGGTATATCCCACTTCATTACACAGCCTTGCAGAATGACGCAGGCCTTTGTTCCTTTACGAGGGCTCTTCCGATGGAGACACTGGGCCAGGTTTGGAGGCAGGTGTTAGGAAATTCATAGCTAACGCGAGAAGACAGATATCTGCATTCGCTGGGTTCCACTCTAGTGTGGGAAATATTTAAGTGACTGTCCGAATCCACCGTGGCGGGGCTCACGCAAAGGCCAAACACGCAGCTGAGTTGGGGGAACTGATGGTTCTCTGATCTGAGGTAGCAACATTCAGGCTGAAACCTCAAACACACAGGCTGGCCTGAATGATGAGCAGTGTGGAATGTTCACAGAAGAGGGGTCAGCAGGGCTCAGAGCCAGAAGAACCTGGTGGGTTTGAGGATGGCTGGAATGCCGTATGTGGGTGACTCTGGAGAGTGCTGGGGGTGGGGCACCATCTTGAAGGGTCCTGGGACTCTAAGAGGAAAGCCGTGGCAAGGTTATTCAGGGACACAGGTGCGAGGCCCAGGTTATGTGACAAGCTGCATGGCCAGGCCTGGGAAGATGAGGACAGCAGAGGGGGAGGGAAGAGGGTACTGTCTATGTATTATTTGAGCTTGTGGTGACAGAGACGGTTTCTGAGTTCTGGTTAAAATCAGCTCTGCTTTCTGGAGTGCCCCTCGCTAGCAGCTCATTGTTCTTCCCTTTGAACAGAACCGTGAACAGAGCCAACATCTGGAGGACACATGGAGGGATGGCTGAGATCATGAAACTGACTCGATTTTGTTGTTTTTCATAATCAGGCAAAGAAGAAAAAGCAAGAACCGCTTCCCTAGAAAGAGTCTCAGACTCCTGGACAATCCTTCCAATCTAAGAACAATATTTTTCTTTTATTTTAATTTCAACCGGAGAATGACATGACTGGAAAAAATGTAAGCCTGTCCGCTCCACCACATCCATCCCGTACTGCGTTCTCGGAAGGGAAGAGCAGTACCTACGTCTGTTCATCTTTACCGTGGCGATTATTTCTGTGTCTCTAGGAAGCATATTTGTATGATGACTTTATTTACCAGATTAATGTGTTATCCCACTAAACTCCTTACCACAGGTAAGGGCTGATGGCTCCCTCCCACCAGTCCCATCTCACGGACAAACTGCTACTCTTTGCTCTTTTCCTGCTGTGGGTCCCAAACAGGCTGTGTCAGGCTCAGTGGTCAGCCGATCAAAACACATGCTAGCCCATCTCTGATATAATTTCTGGTTTAGTGTGAACTCCCTTTTCCTTTGTCAATGTTAATTTTCATATGTGTAGGCACACTCATGTGTGTGGGGGGGGGTAGGGATGCTCACATGTGGGGGCTCAAGGTTGACCAGTGGAAGTTTTCATGTGTGTAGGCACTCATGTATGGGGTTGTAGGGATGCTTGCATGTGGGGGCTCCAGGTTGACCTGGAAAATCATCCTTGATTATTCTTATACCTCATCCATTGAGGTAGTGTGTCTTAATCAAACCCAGAGCTCGCTGATATGGCCAGTCCCTCCAGCCAGCTTGCTCTGGGGATCCCATTCACCTTCTCATGATTGCATGACAAATCCTTCAGTCACTAAATCATCTTCTTTACTTTCAAATTTTCTTACATGATCCCAAGAACAACTGGGGTTGCTGACATTGGGCCACTGAGGCTGGTATTCTATTACTGACCTCTTCAGTCTTAAGTAACGGACAGCTATTTTTTTTTGTTTGTTTATTTGCTTGTTTCATCAGGTTCTGCAGTCTCTCTTGGCTTACCAATTTAAAAGAGCTATTAAGAGATTAGGATATTAAGAGAACTATTACTCGTTTACATCTGCCTAGTCAATCTGATGACATCTGTGTTTTATGCTGTACTTTATGTACTTTATATGTACTTTATGCTGTGTTTTATGCTATGTTTTATGCTCTGATTGTGGCTTGGCAGCAGAGACTGAAGCCTGTAAGTAGTGTTCGTGTTGTTATGTCTACACGATTCCACAGCAGGGCCCAGGTCTGGAGTGCGTGTCCTCCACAGGGGCCAAGCTGAATCCAGGAATATGTGACTTTAACCTATAGAGAACCGTCTTCTATCCAGCCTTATCTTCCTTGTACTCTCCCATTCACTCCCTATCCAGTTTAAAAAAATTGCCTTATATTTGAGCCATGGTATTACTGGGCATGTGGCTTTTAAAGATTTTTATTATTTGTGTGTGTGTGTGTGTGTGTGTGTGTGTGTGTGTGTGTGTGCATGTATGTGCACATGTGTGCAGGTGCTTTCAGAGGCCAGGAAAGGGGACAGATTCCCTGGGACTGGAGCTACAGAGTGTGGCATTGGGAAGCAAATGCCTTCACTCTAAGAGCTTTTACAGACTCCGACAGGGTGTGGTGACAGCCACTTGTCTTCCCAGCACTGGAGAGGCTAAGGCAGGAGGACTACTGGTTAGAGGCCAGGTTATGCTACATACAAGTCTGAAGGTCAGTCTGGACTATGCAATAAGACCCTGTGTCAAAAAACAAAATAAAAACTTAACATCTTTTTTATTCCCTGAATAGCCTTTCACCTTCTAAGTCAAATATTTTGTTAATTTTCATTTCAGTTGGCCTTTCTTTTTCATGTCCACATTTCCTCCAAACTCAGTTTTTCTTGGTTGCCAATTCATGCTAAGGGTTAGGTGAAAAGCAGGATGGGAGGCTGGAAGCAGGGTTTCCTCTGGGAGACTGGCTCATACTTATGCCTCAAACAGTTCCACTGCTAGTCAGCTCTTCAGACACAATGCACATCTGTCTGGCTGACACCTGCTAATTAATCAACCTGGAGTGGCCAAGAATGACATTCTGATACCAGTCTTTCCCTGTATCTCTGGCTCAGATAAGATCATTGGCTGTCCTAGCCCATAAAGGTTTTAAGATGTTCTTCATCTGCTTCTGTGTTCGGATCCTGTAGGAATGAGGGTTAGGTCCAGGGAAAGCCTGCTCAGAGCTAGCAACACCGACTAGAGCTAGCAACTATCTCCCTGCTCAGGACGGAGGCTCGGCAGACACTCACCAAGTGCTGACTTCTGTGATACAAACGCGAACAGATTTTTTTTTTTTTTTGATAGCAAGATTTCCCCTTAGGGAGCAGAGCAATGCTAGGACTAGGGATTTATTACTAGGGTTACAGAATTTATCATGAATGTCTGTTCCTTGTGTGCCTGGTCCCTGTGGAAGTCAAATCCTCTGGAACAGGAGTTACAGGTGACTGTGAGCCACCGTGTGGGTGCTGGGAATTGAACCCAGGTCCTTCATAAGAGCAGCCAGTGCTCTTAACAGCTGAGCCATCTCTCCAGGCTCCAATCCCCAGAGTGTCTGATTCTTTTTTTTTTTTAAGATTTATTTATTTATTACGCATGCAGTGTTCTGCCTGCGAGTATGC
Source organism: Myodes glareolus (assembly GCF_982192425.1). Taxonomy (NCBI): domain Eukaryota; kingdom Metazoa; phylum Chordata; class Mammalia; order Rodentia; family Cricetidae; genus Myodes; species Myodes glareolus. The sequence goes on from NC_142029.1 coordinate 5,613,796, forward strand.
CTGCAAGTCAGAAGAGGGCTCCAGATCTCATGATAGATGGTTGTGAGCCACCATGGAGATGATGGGAACCGAACTCAGAACCTTCGGAGGAGCAGCCAGTGCTCTTAACCACTGAGTCATCTCTCCAGCCCCTGGGTTCTTAATACAGAAGGCATCTTACTGCCTTCTCCTCTCCCTGGTGCCTTGCTCTGAGCCCAGGTGACCAGCAAAGCTTGCAGGCAACCCTGCCCACTGTGCTTTAAAAGGGAGGCTCATGCTTCAAAACAAAAGGAAGCCTTGCCCAGAAGTGTGCGTGTGTGTGTGTGTGTGTGTATGTGTGTGTAGTGTGTGTGTGTTGTGTGTGTGTGCATGTGTGTGGTATGTGTGTGTAGCATGTGTGTGTAGTGTGTATGTGCATGTGTGTGTGCATGTGTATGTGTGTGTCTGTGTGCATGTGTGTGTGTAGTGTGTGCGCGCATGTGTGTGGTATGTTTGTGTAGTGTGTATGTGCATGTGTGTGTGTCTGTGTGCATGTGTGTGTCTGTGTGTGTGTAGTATGTGTGTCTGTGTGTGTGTGTGTATAAGCAGGGAAAGCTAGTTGAGTGCTGACCATGTATACTCATTCTCTCTCTCTCTCTCCACTCTCTCTCCCCCTCTCCCCTCCTCCCCCCACTCCGCTGTTCATGGCGACTGTCATGTGACTAGCTGCTTTAAGTTCCCTCCTTGACTTCTCCGCAGTGATGGGCTGTGACCTAGAACAGAGGGCTACAGTCAACCCTTGCTCCCCAAGTTACTTTCTGCCAGGATTGTTATTGCAGAGACAGAACAGATTCTAACCTGATTCTTCTGGGCGATCTTCTGTCCCTTCTTCCAGCGTAGTACTGGGGTCAGATCCGGTAGTTCCCGCTCCTCCTCACCAGTCTCCTGCGCAGCCAGGCTGTAGGCAGCTTCGAACACGATGGGGCTGATGACATCCTGGACCCTCCGCTGCAACCGCAAACAAGGAGGAGCATGAATGGTGAGCATCTGTGGATGTCGGGGCGGCATCCTGCCTCAGGTGGTCCTCATACCACCGTCACAAGCTGAGACATCACCGCTCTCGTCTGGTAGGCAAGGTAAGTGAGGCCCAGGGCAAACGTCAGCTTGTCCTGGTCTCTGTGGACAGGCAGGGATTTCTCAGGTTACCTTGTATGGTACTAAATCATCTTCTCCAGAGCATATGGAAGACATTATCTAATTCGTCACCCATGTGTGCTCAGATGCCGGTTGGTGGCTGGGACAGCATCTGGACTTGACGTTAACCCCTTTTGGGCTGAGATTACAGTTTTGTATCCGGACAGGGCACCCAACAACTCTGACGAGAATGGTGTCTGAGGCAGGTTATCTGTCTGTGCAGTCAGATGCAAACTCTTCAAGGATTTCAAGGCCCCAGGGAATGCTCTACTGGTAGCCACAAGAGGGGCAGGAAAGCTGTGCTGGGAAATCTCAAAGCTCCACTCCCTGTGACGCACTTCCTGCATTAAGGCTGCACCTCCTAAACATTCCCAAACAGTATCGCTCACTGGAGACCAAGTTCAAGTACGGGAGCCTATAGAGGACATTTCTCATTCCATTCACTAAGCAGGGAAGAGAAGAGGAGACACATGGTCTAACAAGATGCCAGGTCCATGCTACGGCCTCTAGAGATGAACAACACACCCCATGCCCTACCACCACACAGGAGAGGACTCAGGAAGGGGCAAGGCTCAGTTCCACAGGACACAGGCCTGGTAACGATGCTGACCTTTCCAACTTGTAAGTTCCTGGTCTTTCTGCGTAGTGACACAGCCTCTGGGTGACGTGAGGCCCCACGCCCTCACAGGTGAGACTCAGAGGCAAGAGTTGGTCCGTAGTCTTGCATCAAGGGCCAGCACATCATCTGGGGTGGTGTCCCTTAACATGGCAAGGCTAAGAAGGTCAGCACCCACAGCCAAGTCTCTCTGCTCTGTGTCCACCACGGGGAGTATACACACGTGGCACAGGGAACTGAGAAACACCTTATAAGGAACAAGAGAAGCTGGACAGGCAAGGGAGGTCGCCCACCCTGGGAGGCCTGAACACACAGCCCATGAATCCACACTATTCACTATTCTCTAGGAAGTTTGGAGGAGTTAGGATCGGAGTCTCATTGGGTTCAAAATGGTAGAATGGTCCAAATGTTCCAGGAAGCACCCAATGCTTTGTGATAGTCTCTCACAGAGGCAGCCAAGGCAGCCCTCGGGGACAGCTGGGGACAGACTCTCACCCAGCATGAGAGAACACAAGCCAAGCATCTAGGCTCTCCAATGTCACTGCCATCTCTGTGCTCAGCACGCAGCCTGGGCGATGTCAGAGTCCTTTGTAAGGATGCCCAGCTGTCACTACAAGGATAACTGATGGGTGAGAACACGCTTTCACAGCGAAGGGAAGTGGCCAACCAAAGACTATCACAGAGTTCTCAGGACAGAATCTGGGCTCCCTAGGAGTGGGGCAGTCTGGCTAATAAGTAGGGGTACACCAAAATAAAGCCAGGTGAAACAGCATCTTACTGTCTTGTTTGTCGATTCTGTTTTCGTTTTAGTTGTATCCGAAAAGTGGAGAGCAGTCCCGAGTTTAAGGGGCCACAGTACCCTGTGTTTTCTCACAGGTCTCTTTATGATAGGGTGTTGAGTGGAACACACTCAAAGGTGCTGGATGCCAGAGAATTCCTAGGGCAGTTCTGGGAAGGACGCAGTGGTACCGCGTAGGATGGGATGGGAGGCAGATCTGGCAGATAGGAGGTAGGGTGTGGAAGGCACAGCAAAGGGATACAGGGGACAGCAGAGGCTGAAGCCTGGACAAGAAGAAGACAATGTACAACTGTGTTCACTAGAAAGTCCACCTGGGAAAGATTCAATTCCTCAGTCGAACCTACCAAAACCCAGGACCTCTGCAGCAAAGGGATGGAGGCACCTTAGGTAAAGGGTTTCTAGAGAGTTCTCTGGAGTTCTTCGTCTTAGAACAGATCTTTAAGACCTGAGATCTTTCCAGGAGCAAGCCATGCACCTCGGATCCTGATGCCCCCCCCCCCCCAGCTTGCTGACTCTAACTGGAATTCAAAGATGGTGGGTGGTGTGGAGAAGAGTAAGGGAGCAGATGCCAAATTCACACATTTGCAAATGCGCTCTTTGTGTTTCTTCGAGGCTGGTTAACTATTTCAAGGTTTTTTTACTAAATATTTCACGTTAAAGTAAGTCCACGACACTGTTATTCTGGGCACAGGGGAAGATGAGAGTGGGGGAGGGGCAGCAATCTCTTCAAGTTTCTGGACTGCCTCGTGTATTTCAGAGCCTTCCCCAAGCTCTGAGTTGATCTTGTTATACTGAATCCTCACAACATCTGGTGGGTGAATTTCTGCTCGCCTTGTACAGAGAGGGTAACTGAGACCCAGGTGCTCAAACAAACTGTCCCTCTATCCCAAAGCTCGTTACGTGGTAGAACCAGACTTCTTGGAATCAAGAGCAAGAGAGATTCTCTTGCTGACCATTAAATGCTTCAGTTGTGAAGGCCTCACTATGTAGCTGGTTCGGGTTGGCTTTAAATTTGTGATATAGTATAATCAGACCTCAACCCCGTGATGCTCCTGCCTCAGCCACCTGAGTGCTGCAATCACAGGTTGGGTGTATACAAACGCCTAGCTCATAACATTCTATTTAAAAAACATTCTGATCACTTTAGGTTCCAGCAACTCCTTAAAAAAATGCCTTGTTCGGGGGCTTAGGAGATGGTTTGATGGAGAAGCTGTTCCTGCAAGCCTGAAGACTGGCATGTTGGGGTGCACTTGTAACCCTTGTGCAGGGGAGGTGCAGACAGGCGGGTCTGGGGGCTTCATGGCGGCACAGTCTAGGCAAATGTGGCAAGCTGCGAGTCCTGAGAGAGATCCTGCCTTGAAAGGAAAGTCGAGGATGAGAGAGGACAGCAACCCCACCAAACTCTGGCTTCCATGGGCGAGCACCAAATACATACACAGGAGCACAAACACACACCCCACAACTCCCCTCCCCCAAAAGATGAATGAATGATTGGTAGCTAGGAAATAAGGACATGGAGTGAAGGTGTTTCCACGTGTGACCGCACATTGTGGCCGCCAAGGAGAAAGCTCTTAGTCACGCGTGTCTGAGTTTGGACCATGAATACAAGGGGGCATCGAGGTAGGTAGACACTATTCTCTGGCAACAGCTGCAGGAGCCCCGAGTTTGAAAAGCAGCTTCTTGTTTCATTTTGCAGGAGCTTGGAGCAGCAAAGAACTCAAACCACATTGGAAAGGTGGGCGGAGGCAGAGGAGGGGGCTGTGCCCGAAGCCCAGCCCCTCCTCCTGCGGGGCAGGTCCGCTCCAGCCCCTCCTCCTGTGGGACAGGTCCGCTCCAAGCTGCAGAGGGAAAGTCACAGGCTATTTGGGGGTTTCCCCATCATTTTTTGGAAGTTTTGCTTCCTTCTGTTCAGCACCACCATAAGAGGAGGAACTGGCCGGGATAGAAGTCTGTGGCTCTGGCATTTGCCTCAGTGGCTCAAATTTTACTACTTAAAAAGTCACCACTACAAGCTGAATTTTATTATTTTTTTCCCTTTCTCTTTTTCTTTTCTTTTGAGGCGAGGTCATATACATCCAAGACTGGCCTCAAATACAGTCAGAGATAACCTTGAACTCCAGACCATTTTGCCTCCACCTCCAGAGCGCTGGGATTACAGGTGTGCGTTCACTGCATTAGGTTACAAACTGAACACTCACTGAGGCTCCTCAGTAGACAGACCAGAATCTACCTTTTCCTGCTAAAGGCGTTGGGAGTCTCCTACTTTGAAAACGAAAGGCATGTTCAAGGGGGACACCCAGGCTGGTGGCAGACCTGGCCACGACTGGCGTTTTTTTTTTTTTTTTTTTTTTATAGGGAATGTAACACATGCTCTGTTTGAACTTTATTGGGTGCTTGCTTTATGCCCAGCAGTGTGCTGGGTGGCAGCGAGACAGACATAAAAGACCTGGAGGGAGTGAGCAGGTTCAGAGGGGAAAGTCTAGCATGGCAACGTCATAAGACATGCACCAGGGCAAAGGTGGCTATGGGGACACAAAGGAAGTTCATCTGGATTCTTATAGGCCTGGAAGGTTTCCCAGAAGAGCAACTTCTGGGCTGAGCTGTAGGCCAGAAGGCCGTGCGCCAGAGGGCAGGAGTAAGGCTTAGCAGTAGGTATAAGGCACAGCAGCACACAGAAAGTTACAGGCCTTAGTGAACCACACAGACTCAAAGACACAGAAAGCCACGCTGATGGACAGGCCAGAGCAGGGCGGAGTGACCCCTCGCTAAAGGTAGGGGGCACGGGGACAAAGTTAACAAGATGCTACAGGCCATGTTCCCGAAATCCTTCTAGCTGCACCATGATGGCATTGATGGCATTGGGTTTGGGAGAGGCTGAGAAGGTGGCAGCCATCACCACTGTGGCGGGGGGGGGGGGTGGCGGGGGAGAGGGGGGAGGTGGGGGAGGTGGGGAAGAGGGGGGAGGGGGGAGGGGGAGGGGGGAGGCGGGGGGGGGAGGCGGGGGCGCCCCCGAAGCCAGGATCCGACAGAGGGCCAGAGAGCGAGGAACCCCTTTCTTAGCTGGAAGAAGAGATACACATTACAATTCAGGAGGAGCCGAGTGTAACTGGGTTCCACTTCTGAGTCCACGGCCCAAAGCTGGGTTTGATCATTACTGTGGCACCAGCTGGTGAGCCACATGATTTGGAAATCTACCCGAGAGCTGCTTTTTCCCCACTGGAAAAGAAAAATACAGCAACTCAGTTTTTTCCTTCCTTAGCTCACAGTGGCAACAAATGAAATAAAAACAGGAAGGGTTGGCCTGACTTTAAATTTGCAGATAACACAGAAGTTCAGCAAATAAGCAGTTAGCAGTAAGTCAGATTATTGCCTGGGGGAAACTCAGCTAAGTGGGGTTCGCTGTTGTTGTTTGTTTTGTTTTTGAAACCTCGATGTTTTTTCTTTTTCAAACATGTGATTTTTATCTGCCTCCTCCATCCTGTATCTGCATGTATTCTCTGAGTCCAGCCCTCTCCACGCCTGCCTATGCCAGTCTCACAGACCCTCTTAGAAACGTGGAAACCCCAAAAGCAGAGACTGCTGTTTCCACGTCTCTGCCCACGAAACAGCCAGACTACATAACAACACTGTTGTCAAACCACATAGACTGTATCACTGAGACAACAGAGACATCCTGGCGGGTGTGAGAACACGCTGCAGTGTTACAACACCAAAAGAAAGTATCCTTCTCCGTGTGACAGTATCAGAGTGACAGCTAAAAGTGCTGAAGGTGATTTTAAAATTCTCCTAAGCTTGGAGGTTGGTTTGAAAGGAAGTAAAGGATTTTCTATGTCTGGGAATAGCAGAGTAACTATTAAAACTATCTCCTCCCACTGACAACTAGGAAAGTCTGTCTCAGCTACTTCTTCATTGCGGTGATGAAACACAAAGACCAAGGCCACTTACAAAAGAAAGTGTTTAATTGGGTTTATGATTTCAGAGGGGTAGAGTCCATGATGGTGGAAGTAAAGGCAGGGCAGCAGGAAGCCCCCAGTACTCACATCTGGATCCATAAGTAGGAGACAGGGTGCTGAGCCTGACAAGCGTCTAAGCCCCACCCACACTGACACAGCTCCTCCCATAAGGCAAGGTCTTCTAATCCTTCCCAAAGAGTTCCACCAATGGGGGCTAAGTATTCAAATGACTGAGACTTACAGGGCCTATCTGGTTCAACCCTACAGTTAGTAATACATGCTTTAAATGATTGAATTGTACAACATATAAATTAAGCCTCAATAAAGTTGCTACCAAACTTTTTAATGGAAAAAAATGCCAACAATCCCCCTGCCCAACTGCTAAGCGAATCTTTATCAGGATATTTGCACAGAGCAAGCGCTATTTTCCATTTTACGCGAAAATAAAGCGAAGCCAAGTGTGGTTTCACTTGCAGACCTATAAATTAGATGACAAACAGGCAAAATTCAAAAGCATAAAGAAAATTCTATAAATAATTCTAAACAGAATGTGACGAAAGTCTTCCAGTGACAAGATTTACACTGGGGAGAGACAAACCTTTATCATCGGAAGGATTCGGCTATAAACATCAGCCAGTCAGAACTCCAGAAACAGAGCCCACAGAAATCACTCAAGAGCAGGAAGCGGTGAGCAGGTCAGACATCTTGTTTCCGAGCATGTCCCTACTAGTGCAGGGGCTTTGATTAAAGCCATACACCCCTCTGTGTGTAGTATATCGCACCCACAGACAGCATCGTCGTCTGATGGGTGTGAATCCTTCCACAAGCACCAGGGCTCAGAAACTAAAGAAAGCTTTGATTCACCTCCAATTAATACATTTGCATAGAAAGCCGTAGTCACATAAGAAAGTCACACACACTACTGATGAAACCAACAACCAGATGGGGATTTGGAAACCTGTTCATGTTGTGGTGCCCCCACTCCCCCTCACTCCTCCCATCCCTACCCCCCCTCACGTGTTTGAACAGTTGGCTCCCTGCTGATAGTGTTGTTTTGGGGAAGGGCCTATCTGGAGGAAGTGAGGATGGGCCTTGAAATTTATAAACACACCCTCCTCCCTGCTTCACGTCCCTACTTCTAGTAACACGTAACTGATTACTACGCATGACTAATAAAAACTCAGAGAGAGAAATAAGGGTTCAACCTGAAGGTCAGAAAAGCAAAACAGCTAGTCACTAGCTCTAACCTCTGCCTCAGTCTGAAATGGCAATCCTGCCTCCAGGAATCTCAGAATGAGACTGTGTCAGAGAGTTGTCTCCTCCCATCATATTGGATGGATAATCCTCTCTAGGGCTGGGATTGAAGGCGTGCACCACTGGGATTAAAGGCAGGCACAGTCCAGTTTCTATGGCAATTTATGTGGCTACTGGGGTTAAAGGTGTGTGTTACCACTGCCTGGTCCGGAAGGCTAATCAGTGGAACTATTTTATTCCCTGATCTACAGGCAAGCTTTATTTATTAAAATACAAATGAAATGCCACTATAAGCTACCTCACAGGCCTATAGCCCTGTCTTCCCTGCCATGAAAACTGCACCACCAAATCATGGACAAAAATAAATCCTCCCTCATGTTGCTTCTTGTCAAGTATTTGGTGACAGCGAGAAAAGCCGGCAATAGTTCGCTTCTGTGTTAGGGTTTACAGAGAGGGAGGGGTGGCACCTGGCTTTGGGAAGGGGATCTAAGCTCTGCTGTGGGCTACTCTGGTTTCCTGAGAAGTACTGAGAATAGCCCTGTCTGGAAGGATGGGAAGCAGTATCTGCTCGCATGGGGCAGCCAAGGCAGAGCTGGAGGGGAGGGAGGAGGGTGGAGAGTGGTATAGAATGCAAGATGTTTGGATTGACCCTCAAGAGAACATCAATGACTTCATGCCAACACTTGGGTTTTGTGTGCCTGGTTCAAAAAGAGGCACAGAGAAGCAGAGAAGAGGTAAAGAGGAGATGTGTGAGCAAAGACCAATAGCGTAGAGGAGAAGGTGACCAGTAAGAACTGGAGACCAGTGAGGGAGGGTAGTTTGTGATCGACAGGAACAGAAGTATCGAGAATCCTTGAATGAAGTGGGAGGAAGTGGGTCAGTGGTTAAAGTACTTGTCAAATAAGCATAAGAGGAAAGTCACATAAATGCCACACAGACATGCTGGCCCACCCCTAATTCCAGCCTCGGCAGGTGATCCCCACAGAAAGCTGGCTAGCAGGACTAACCACATTTGTGAGCTCTGGTTTGCCTGAGAGACCCTTCCTCAAGGAATAAGGTGAAGAACAATTGAAGATGGATCCCGCCATTACCCTCAGGTCTCCACATACACACAGATGCACACATACACACATGAAGAAGGAAGAACAAGGCAATCCCTGGAAAGGAGGTTTCTCTAGAGGGGAACTAAAGATCCGTAAGGACCACACGGCTGGAGAGAATCCCAGCTCCATCTCTTTCAAACTTTGATCTGGGCCCATTCACTTACTGCCTCTGAACCCGCCTTGTGTGCAAAATGGATTGAGAGAATCAACTTTGCATGCCTTTGTGAAGAAGCAACACAGTTGGGTTTGGGAGCACAGTCTTGTCATCTCAGCTATTTAGGAAGCTGGGACAGGAGGGTTGAAAGTCAAAGCCAACCTGGGCAACTTAGTAAGACAGTGTTGGGGAGTTTTAAAACATGGTCTGGAGATGAAACACAGTGGCAGGTTCAGTCTCGAGGGCTGGAAAAATAAACAAAGGTGGGTGAGAGAGAGTGAGACACATTCCTGCCATAAGGAAAGTGATCAGCACCATGACTACTGCCTGGGAGGAACCAGCAGGTGAGGGGAGGGGAGAGATGGCAGACACAGAGGGGAAAGCGGCCTCTCTTTCATCCTACAGCAATGAGGACTGTCACAGATGCCTGAAGGAAGCAATCAGGGAATAACCCCACAGAAATCAGACGACTAACAGTGTGAGGGTGGGCTCTCTACAGAGCCACTGCAGCAGCTGCTCTCTGGACTCCGTCTGCAGACAGCTGATGCCACTGTCCATGCCTCGAATAGTCTCCTCTTGGATGTGGGAATGGCTGAACGTTAGTGGATATTACTACTGAGATTCTGTTACACTATATGGCAAAAGCACAGGAGATTTACAGATGTAATTAAAGTTCTGAATCAGCTGGACTGAGTTCACCAAATGGATGGTGATCTGGGTGGACCTATTCAGGTGGCCCCTCACATGGGCTCTTGCTGACCTTGAAGAAGCAAGTTGTTATGGTTTCCATAGTAACCACAAATCAATTCCACCACAACCATGGGAGCTTGGAGGGTGACCATCCAGTAGGATATCCTTCAGGGATGACCCCTCAGGCTTCCAAAAGACCTGCTCCAAACCTTGATTGCAGCCCAGTAATACCTCATGCAGAGGACGGAGCTAGGCTGTGCCCAGATCCTGGACCACAGGAACTGTTAGATAACATGTATGTGTTGTTTTATGGTGTGCTGGAAAACTATGCATGTCCAGGCTCTCCTGGCTGGGGATGCAGACAGATAAAAGCCCAGGCCCTTCTTTGTTGGGCAGGATAAGCTGTACACCATTGTTGGGCCCTGTCTTATACATCGTATGCTCAAAGCTTATTTACATAAAACAAAAAAGGGGGATTATGGTTCCACCCCCAGGGAGCATTTGTCTTTCATTTTATACATTCTAAACCTTTTGACTGTTGATACTCGATCCCAGGTTCCCAGACCACTGCTGAGCGAGTATCTGATATGGTCCAGATCCTGTACTAATATGATATGGTCCAGGTCATGTATTAATTTGGGGCAGGGGAGTTTTGTCTGTGTCTTCCTGCAGAATGCTGACAATCCATTTGGGTACCGGAGCGTCTGGTCCGTGCTGTGGATTATCCTGTCCAAAAGTCTGTAGACAAGACAAAACCAAGAGTTCCAGCAGACGCTGACCTGCCAACTGGAGAGCCGCTGGATTCCTGAAGCTGAAGTGCCACGGGCCCTTCCCTTTCCCAGCTCCCTCCCCATGATCTGTCAGTCATTGCTGTGGCTGCCAGAGCGGCTGCTGGATTTCCCCCTATTCAGTTAATTGCTTCTGCTGTATGCTGTGGAAACCCTCTCAGGGCAGGTTGCAAATACCATTGTTGTTCAAATTGAGCTAAATTTACAAATTAAATACTACAGTTATTTTTATGATTGGTTATGGTTTTTGACCTCTGCTGGTCACAAAAAAGGCTTTTTGCTGTTTTTCATGGACCCTGGAGTACAAGATTTACTAATTGGCTATTAATTATTGTTCTAGTTAGCTTACCAGGGACCTTTCACCAATGCTGGGTCCTTACTTAAGAGGCTCCACTTTGAGCAGACTTTTTAAGGATTGTGCAGGCACAGTCTCCTCTAGAAATGCTTGTGTGTGCTGGGGCGTCATCTTCATGATTTCATGATGCCATAAGCAAAGGCTAGCTCAGGTCAATGTTGCCACGTGGCAAGTCCTTTTAGCATTTGCCCTGGAGTATCTCTCAGCATAAATCTGGTTAAACTTGGTGATAAATGACTAATGAGACAAAGATGGGTAGGTTTTATGGGGGGCTGCCCCAACCTAAGACAGGAAATGTGTTTAGACCTGGATACTTTCCCATGACGGGTAAGAGGTTTTTGCCTGACATCCATTGCCACCTAAGACAAGCCTAGTCATTTAATTTATATAAAAGGAGGACCTGTTGGGCCCTGTCTCCCCTTGCTCCTTGAGGCACAATATGCAAAGGCTGTTTATGCTAGCCAGCCAAGCTTCCTGCTAAATTCTGTGCTAGCTCCATTTTTAGCTTGGTGTTTTAGCTGCAGGCTTTGTTAAACCACCTGCCCAGAAGAGTTTCCAAGGCGCCCTAGTCCCCTCTTAACTGCCTGTCACTGCTCCCTCTGCCTCCGCCTCCTGCCCTGGAAAGATACCCACACAGAGCCAGTTCCCCTCACCCCCCTGGCTGGGAGGAAGTATCTCCTTTACTGGGACAAAGGTATATTAACCTGGCAAAAGCTAAATAAACTTGGCATTCAGCTCTTGGCGAATGACCCGGACTCTTGTGTGTGTGTCTTGTTTTTAATCCCCAGGCCCTTGCCTAGCTTGTGGGAGGTATGGAGAGCGCTATCCGTACTGGGAGGGAGGGGCAGAGTCGGGTGTATCCACACACCATAGAGCCCTCCCATGGGGTTTGGTTGGAGTTCGACTCAAACACCTTACTTAGCTCTCTCTTCCTTTCCTCCCCCACTCTATCTTTCTCATTTTGACAACACTCTCCCAATGAATCTCAGACCAAACGCCCCATATTTCAGGCTCTTCTTCTGAGACACAGGATGCAGAAGACCATGCAATAAATAAATCCTATCTTAAGCTTGTTGGTTTAGATATCCTAAAGAAGAGAGAAAAGTTAGATAAAGTGTGAGAGTGACCTTGGTTAGAGCTAGCCAGTCACAAAGTGTGTGTGTGTGTGTAAGAGAGAGAGAGAGAGAGAGAGAGAGAGAGAGAGAGAGAGAGAGAGAGAGAGAGAGAGAAGAGATCGACAAACTGACAAAGGAAAAAATTTGTAAAGAAAACCCAAGGAGTTGCAACACAGCAAGTAAATGATGGACTTTTTGTTTCATTACTGTTAACCAAAATTATATCCTAAATCAGAGACTATTAACCTAGAGGGGGATTCAGGAGGTCTGTGAGGTTGTATAGAGGGGAAAATGTTTATTTTTCAATCAACTTTTCACAAAAATTTAACATTTTTCTCTCATCAAAAATGTACATAGCTTGAGAAGTATTATAAAGACCTGAGACCTCCATCAGTGGGTATCCAAAAACTTAACACATTATGTTAAAATTGCAGATACCTTGAAGCATTATTTACATTTAACAATTCAAGGTTACAGATCTTGGCTGGGGAGATAGCTCAGTCAGGTTTTGCAAGCAATGAGGACTTGAGTTCAATCCCCAGAATCCATGTTGAAAGAAAGAGAGAGGGGGGAAGAGAGAGAAAAAGAGAGGGGGGAGAAGGAGAGGGAGAGAAAGAGAAGAGAGAGAGAGAGAGTAAGAGAGGGAGGGAGGAAGGGAGGGAGAGAGGAGAAAGGAAGGAAGAAAGGAATGGGGGAGGAAGGAAGGAAGGGAGGGAGGGAGGGAGGGAGACAGGGAGGGAGGAAGGGAGGGAGGGAGGAAGCAAACAAGCAAGCTAGGTTTGGCCGCACATGCTTTTAATCCTAGTCCCCAGGAACCAAGACAGGTGGATTCCTAGGGCTTGATGGTGGGCCAGCCTAGTCTACTTAGAGAGTTCCAAACCAATGAGAGACCTTATCTCAAAAAACCAAAAATGTGCAGCACCTGAGGACCGTCACCTGATGCCCTCCAGCATGCACCACCCACCACATGAACAGGCATGTACACACACATACACACCAGCAATTTCAGGTCTTATTATACAATACATTAATAAAAAGAATCTAGATGATCATATTACAGATGTGGTCTAATAATTTTTATTTGCATTTTAATCGGCTTCTCAGTATAACTGAATTTCTCTATGGCTCCATGTATCTTAAGTGCACTTAAAACATTCTTCTGGGAAGGGATTTATATGCATCTCCCAGCTCCCCAAAGAGGTTTGTGCATAGAATCAGTGAAGAATTCTGCCTTAAAAAGGCAGGATGATGAGAGACCGGCCTGTGGCTTCTGACATGCCTAATACGCTTTAGAGTTTCAGAACAAGCATTGTGTTGCTTTAGTCTTTGGGGGACATAGGAGCAAACTGGTCTCAGCAGTTAAAAATATACCATCCATTATGGTTTATGACAGGTTTGGAGCCTGGGCAGAAAAATCACCCTGGATCCCTGGGGTTTTAAGAATTTGGTCCTGAATAGACGTTTCAGGGCTGGATGCAGTGAGGACACTTGGATGATGGGAATTAAGGGCAAGCATCTGCTTCACTGTGTGAGCCCACAGGAGGGGTGGGGCAGGGTGGAGAATGCTGGCATTTTTTACAGAAGGAATCGTGACCCCTGGGGCAAGCCTGCTGCTTCATAATCCCAGAGAGGATAACTAGAGAGCTGAGATGCTGCCCCTAGAACTTGGTGATGTGCAGAACTCTTGAACCACGACTGAATGCAGGGGAAAGCTAAGTACTAACTTTACAGGGTTTCTAAGTCACTCAAGCCACAGTGGGGCCTGTCTGCTGAGCTTGGGGGTCCAGTGAGCATAGACCACCATCCTGCGTGACTTTCTGTTTAGAGTGAAGACACACGCTTCCCACAAACCTGCCATAAAACAAGGTCGTCAAAATTCCAAGTATCTCATCAAACGAGGCACACTGAGGCCTGTTCTGTTCTTCTGCCATTCCGCTTCCTCTGGCTCTATGGAGTCACCAATGGCTGCCACACTGCAAGACCCAGTGGATCTTCTTGTCTTTGTCCTCATTTTTCTTGACCCCTATCCACCCTTCTCAGAGTGGAATCTCTCCTTCACGCTCATTCCTGACTACCCCTGATGTCATGCCTCCTGCCCCTGATGTCCCTTCTCCTTCTGAGGTGACAGCTCAGTAGAATTCCCCTCTACCCATAAGACCAGCTCACATTCACCTCAGCATGCCCAGTTTTGATCATGGTGCATGGAAGAGAGTGTCAGCTCAGTAAACATTTGGTCAGATGGGCGCAGTGGACAGTAAGCTCAGTAAACATTTGGTCAGATGGGCACAGTAAACTAGTTGGGGGTCCCTGGAAAATTCTGAGAGCACTCTTCCTAAAAAAAGGCAGATTTAACAGATCTTACATATATAGTCAATATACAATGTATGAATAAACCTTTTACTGATCACTACCTGAAGTTTTATCTCTTTGTGCACCCCAACTTCCTTCTAGAGTTGAGAAATCCACACAAATCTCCCTCCTTCTTAATTTTGTCATCTTAAAGTGATTTTTAAGGTCAAAAGAGGTCATGTCAACTAAGAGTCAGGTACTACTTATTCCTCAGTTACCTCCAGCTTGGGGGTTGACCAGATAGCCTGGCTAGTTTATGTCAGCTTTATATAAACTAAAGTCATCAGAGAGGAAGCAACCTCAATTAAGAAAATGACCCCATAAAATTGGCCTATGGGCAGGCCTGTGTGAAATTTCCTTAATTAGTGATTCATGAGGGAGGAGGGCCCATCCCCTTGTGGTGGCAGCACCCTTAGGATTAGTAGCCCTGGATGCTATAAAAAAGCATGCTGAGCAAGTCATGACGAACAAGTCAGTAAGCTGTACCCCTTGATGGCCTCTGCAGCGGCTTCTGCCTCCAGGTTCATTCCACTTGAGTTCTGACTTCCTTCAACAATGAGCAGTGATGTAAAAGAGCAAGTCAAATAAACTCTTTCCACCCCGACTTGCTTTCTGGTCATGGTGTTTCATCACAACAACAGTAACTCAAACTAGGGCAGAAGTTGGTACGAGGAGTGGGATGTTGCTGTAATTGGCCTGATCATGCTGTCTTGGAGAAGACTGTGGAAGGACTTTGGAACTTGGGTTTTAAGAACCTTGAGTGTCCACAGCTTGGTAGGCTCTTACGAGTGCTTGGAAGAGAAGTGTATTAAGAGAAATGCAGACAATGGAGGCCTGGCTTATAAAGTTTCAGGGGAAAGTAAAGAGTCTACCGGGCTGTTTGTGTGAAGAATCAGCTACGAGGATCAAGAGGCCAAAACCACTGAACTAAAATTGTTGTTTCACTGAGACAGCTTAGGTTGGTCAGCTGCAGCTGAGAAACTAGTGCTGACTAAGAAGAGCAGCACTTCCGTGGTCTACAATGTCGGGTCTCATGTAGTCAGCATCACAGGCAGTTGTGAGCCACCTGACGTATGTGCTGGGAGCCAAACTCAGGTTCTCTGGAAGAACAGCAGCGGCCCTATCCCCTGAGCTGCATCTCCAGCTGATTCCAGACCATCTCTGCTTATAAGTATGACTGCATTGTCTCCAACACCCGTGTAACCTGCTCATTCATAGACTCTGTGAGCGTGGTAAAACGGGGTTGTTTCATACCATCAGCTTTGGGATGGCTTGTTACGCAGCAGCACCTAGCTAAAAGTCTCATATTTTGTGGCATATTTATTTAACAGTGTCATGGGGTGGGGGACATGTTATTTTCCTTGACAAGTATTTCACACTGTGTTTGACACAATATGTTCACCGTGGTTCAACTACTCTCTTAGTCTCTCAACAAACGCTCATCTAGAATGTGCTCTGAGGATGACAGAGTTCACACGGGTAGGAAGATGCCAGCCAGCTTCCTAGAGACATTACTTTTTGTTTCTCTTCAGATAAGACAAGATTTACTTGCAAATAATTCCAATCCAAACCTAAAAAGCACAAAGTGTTGTAAGAATCCACAGGAAGAAGAAGCCCTTCTCTGCTAAAGGGCAAGGGGGTGCTCAGAACCAGGAAATGTGTGGGGAGGAGGGGAGGGGAGCAGGAATATGGAGGGCAGACACGTGGTGTTCCTAGAAGGGCAGAAGCAAGGCAAACACGCATGTTGCAGGATGGACGCAGGAAGAACCTGTTAGTTCATTCTCGCCAACGCTTTGTTTCTGTGTGGATAAAAACCATCACTTGCTCTGCGGTGAGTCCCACGTCTGGGGGGTGTCAGTGTATACCTCAGTGGAACAATGCCTCTGGTCAGAATGTGGGGTTCAGTATCTACCACTCTACTCCCACCCCGGGGACCGAGTTACAGTCTCTGCTACAAGGGTCACCCTAATCTGAAGTTTCTAAGAAAACCTCAAAGAAACAAAAAATCCTCTCTAGTTTTCTCAAATATACCATATGAGAGTTGGTCCTGTTTGCTGCCTAGAACGCACCGAAGTCTTCAACTTGATGTCACAGAAAAGCACAATAAAAGCCTTTTATTGGACTAGAGAAATGGCTCCATTTACTCTAATGTGGTGCTTTCCACACCAAGGACACCATCATCTAAGAGGGTTCACAAATCCTGATGGCCCTTCTGGGGAATGAGGGCAGCTAACTGTACACGACACATCATACAACTTCAAGGAACTGCCCAGAGTCTGCAGACTGACACTTTACATGTGACTACATCCAAGGTCATCTGTCCTATAGTCTTCATGTACTGGGTCATTTCCTAGACGTTTTAGTTTTTCCCTCCTTCTCCCCCATTCCTCCTCCCCGCCCCCTCCTCGCTCTCCCCCGTCCCTCTCCTCTCCTCATTCCTCCCCTCCCACCGCCCCTCCTCTTTTCCATCCATTCTCTCTTCCTCCCTGCGTCGGTATCCAAACATGTCTTTTCCATTAGCAAAACAGCTAACTTTAGGGTCTTGAAATAATGATTTATTATCTATTTCATCTTAACCTTTTAAGTGGGCAAATTAATAACACTTCTCATATCGGAAAGGGAAACACAAATGACCAAGGCTTTTTATGATGAGTCTACCCTCTCTAAGCAAGGGAAATCTGGCTGTCCTCTTTCGAGGCGTACTCTGAAAACATTACTGATACACGCACTCCTACCCAGGCTGCTGATCTGTAAACCATCGGCTCAAGGATGTATCTTGTAGGGAGAGAACTGACTGCATTTCCAATAGTCACTGAAAGTCTCTGCTGGCTTTTATACCTTGTCATCCAGGCAGGAATAAAGGATCTTGAGAGGGGCTGGAAAGACAGTTCAGTTGTCAAGAGTACTTGCTGCTTTCGTGCAGGACCTTGGTTCAGTTCCCAGCACCCATGTTGAGGTGACCCACAATACTTGTAAGTTCAGTTTGGAGGATCCAGTATCTTTGACTGAGGCAGGCATTGTGTGAGTGCAAACGTGTGGGTACACATAAACACACAATTAAGTCTTTAAGAGTCTACATGTATGTATGTGCTCCCGAGTATACATCCGTGCACTACACATACACAGGTGACCGCAGAAGCCAGATGAGGGCATCGGATGCCCTAGAATTGGAGTTACAGATGGTTGTGAGCTGCCATGCAAGTCCTGGGAACCAAATCCTACTCCTCTGCAAGAGCAACAAGTGCTCTTAAATGCTGAGCCACCTTTCCCAGCTCCCCAAATAAATCTTTTCTGCAAAGCCTTGAGACACAGCCACTGATGGTGAAGCTGGACCACGCCCATATTAAAAAAACGGTTCTCAGTAACCAGGAACTTTACAGAGAAGCATCAGTCCTTCCACTGGCCCAGCCCTTCCCAGGACTCCTGGCTGCTGATCCACACCCCGCCCCCAGGCTGGGCTTCTTCTGGGCAGTGACACTGCATCTCCTCTATCCCACACCTCACACTAAGATGGACAGCACTCAACTGCCAATCTGGGGCCTTTCCAAGTACTCTGGCCACCTTGAATGTAAAGCAATTCCTGTTATGCTGAATGCTAATGCCTTCATCTGGGAGCCAGAACTTCCCCAGACACGGGATTCTAAACTCAGATCCTACTTATAATTAAAACTCACGGTTACCCCAAAGTTAGAAACGTGCCATCAATCTAGCTTTCCTTGTTTATTGAAAACAACACTGTGGGTGCAGGGCTTTGATCCCACACTGTTTCACTAGTCTGTACTAGGATAATTTTCAACATTAGGCTACTAGGGTTTGTCCATAACCTATTCTGTCTCTTGGTTGTAGGGAAATATGACAGCTCACCCACCCATCTATTCATCCAACCATCTACCCATTCTGTCCATATGTCATCCATCCATCCATCCATCCATCCATCCATCCATCCATCCATCCATCCACTTATCCATCGCCAAAGATCTGCTGGAAAGACTCTTGTTCCTAAGAAATGGACAAGTTCAGAAATTCCTACAACGAGGACAAGCAGAATCACAAATTCAGATACTGTGTTTTTTTATTTACTGATATGTTGCCTGCATGTGTCTCCACAGCACTCATATGTAGTACCTCAGGGGTCAGAAGAGGGCATTGGATACCCTGGAACTGGAGTCAAAGATGGTTGTGGGCTACCAAGTGGGTGCTCAGAATCGAACGTGGGTTCTCCACAAGAGCATCCAGTGCTCTTAACTATTGAGCCAACTCTCCAGCCCCCAGTACAGCTGCTACTACTGCCAAACATAGTTACAATTCCCCAGACATCTTTTACAGGCTAACAGGATCTGAGCAAAAACAAACAAAAAGTGGGGAAAAAACAAGAGCTTCACCCAAAACATAAAAACAAAACGAAAAAAAAAATAAACAGACATCAAGCGTGTATGCCAGAGGGACAATGTTAGCCACCAAGAGTAGGAAATGACACATTCCTCCCTGGGGTCCTGCTGTCATCCACAGCTACAGCAAGGCACCAGAATGAGATCAAATGGGAAAAAGCAACAATTAACAGCCCGCCAAAACCACTGTAATTCCTCAGAGCCGAGGCCATTCCCCATATTCAGCCAGCAGACAGTATACACTGCACATCCCCCAAACTTAGAGACACAGGTTTTTGTGGTGAGCTCGTTGGGAATCATGGGAATGTGAACCGATTCAGGTATCCTTCGGGCTCAAAGGAGATGGTCTTCCAGAGAAAAGAAACTTTCTCCTAGGGCTCTGATATCAAGCACAGTGGCCACAAACCATGTGTGGCTACTGAAGTTAAAATTCCAAGATATGACGTGGAGTTTCAGTAGTTACATCTAGTAACATTTCTTTTCCTTTGTGGTTGTTATTATGTATTATTTAATTCCCATTATGTTGAATTCTGAGGCCTCAATATAATAGGCAGGAATATTCTCTCTCTTCCCCCCTCCATCATATGTGTGAAGTGTACAGGCCTGAGCAGGACATGGCATTGTGGTGGTCAGAGGACAACTCTCAAGAGTTGGTTCTCTCCTTCTGCCTTGTCAAAGCAATGTACCTCTTGCTGTATGCTGCTAGCTGGTCCCCAAGCTTTGGGCCCCAGAGTGCTGGGATCGTTGATGCATGTCACGTCATATAGCTTCTTTCTGTAGGTTCTAGGCGTTGAACTCGGTTGTGTTACAGGGCAAGTGTTTCTACATACTGAGCCATCTCCTCAGAAGCCACATGGAGCCACCATGAGCACTGTGAGATTTCACGGCTCGTGGTTCTACTCCTTCAAAGGGACAGGTCTGGTACACTTCCCCACTCGTGGGCATTTTACAGCTGGTCTCTGGGAGCCCCCAAACACTCCCGGGTGACAGGACAGCCACCAGCACTGCTCAGCGCTACAACAGAAAATGCCATTTGAAACTGGGGCTTTCCTAGCCAAAGGATCCTTCACGGCCTACACGCTTGATAAAAGGCAGCTTCATTGTTCAAAGTCAAAATGAGTATTCCCCTAACAACACTGAAGCACTTTGGGTTAGAATATAGCATCTGTCAGGATTGCAAGAGAAGATGGCCCATGAGTACTGACTGGGTGCTAAAAGCCTGTGGCCTCTTGTCATCAGGAGAATAACTCTGGGTGGTTTAATGGGCCTCTCTAGGCCTTCTTCACATCCATGATGCAATCCACAAATGTATCACTCACAGATGGGGAACAGAGACACGTATCTAGAAGCAAGGCTCAAGCATTCCAAGTTATTACCCCAGTAAACGGTTACATATCCATGACCACACCACATGATTCCTAAACCAGCAGCCCTCCCCCTTAGAGACGTCCACAGCAGCAAGGAAACAAAAGCATCTTTTTAGCCCTGGGCAGTAATAAAACCTCACTCACCCCAGGGCAGCAGGGTAGGGTTCCAGCCTTATAGGGGGGTTCACCACCTCTCTATATGAATCTCACCGTGGCTCAAATAAGCATATGGTCCAAGTTTACAGAGGCTTTATGAATACGTTTTCCTTCTAGAAACCACATGAGAAAATACTGCCCTTGTTTTATGAGGGGTGAACAGCTGAATACCAGAGAGATCAAGAGACCTGCCCAGAAGGGCGCAGTAATGAACCCACAGAGGCAGAATTAGGATATGTTTCAGGGTCCAGGGGAGGGGAGGTGGTTTCTAGTCTTGCAGGCACCCTGCCTGCACTCCTGGGCTCTCTCCTCTATTAGCCAAGTCACAGCCAGTCCCTGCCCTCACACACTGGGTGGAAACCCTCCACAGCTTCCCATTGCTTATCTAACCGGCTTCACTCACTGAGCAGGGTCTGTCAGATTTGGCAGAAAGTGGTTCCATACACTTCCCCATCACTCACCGGCTTGCCTGCTGGCTCTATTTCTATCAACATGCAATGCAGATTTCTTTACTGAATTTTCTTACCTACTAGGTTTTGCAAACTCCTCCTCCCAACCCTCCCCCTTCACATCCCCACCTAAAATCTTCTCAGTCCCCCACCCTTGTATCCCCACTTCACTTTCAGAGAGTGTGTTCTATTTCCTTCCTTCCCACTCTTCCCTCCCCCAAGTCTCCTTTTCCTCCTCTCATGGGTCACTTTCTAGCTTTCTCTTCAAAAAGTTTTCGGATCTATGCATATGTATGTGTATATATGTGTGCACAGAACACGTGTGTGTGTGTGTGTGTGTGTGTGTGTGTGTGTGTAGACTATATTCCCCCTCTGTGTTCCCTTTCCCTGATCTGCCCCCTCAAATGAGTCTTTGTCAGACAGTTCGACTTATACCTCCACGTCATACATACATACGTGGTTTTATCTATACAAAATCTAGGATCCATAGGTAAGAGGAAACACCCACTACCCAGATGGCCCCACTCCATAGAATCTAGACTTCCCTGTTGTCATGTGAAGATTTCAGTTATTTATATGATGTTTGTGAATACGAGTGGTGTGTGTGTGTGTGTGTGTGTGTGTGTGTGTGTGTGTGTGTGTGTTTGTGTGCACATGCCCACGCAAGCCACAGCATGCATGTGGAGGTCAGAGGATGACTCTACAGAATTTCCTGCCATCTTAAGGTAGGTTCCAGGGATTGAACTCAGGTCATTAGACTTTACGGTAAGTGGTTTCTCCCGCTACACCAGCTTGCTGGTCCCATGTGTCCATTCCCATCATTTCTATCAGGTAGAAGGCCCTATCAAGACAATTACCTGTTCCGTGGACTCTCAAGAGTCCCTCCAAACAAAGGTCATTGCTGGGTGGACTAAGGCGTTCTCTAGGTTTCCTAGATGGACCTTCATGTGTTCACAGAGGGGCAGGGGCCTCTCTACTTACAGCATTCCCTCCACTCTCTGAAACTAACCCCCCTTTCAGGGGATTAAAAGGGTGGAGTAAGAAACATTGAACCCCACCAAAAGGGACACCTGCCAAAAACTACATCTTTTGGGTTTCTCTTCAATGGCCAGTGGCGAAAAGAGAGGGGACATTCAGTTAAGGTGAATCATAATGACAGATGGAGCGGAACTCGAGGGGTGCGTGATTTTCCCAAAGTGACACAAAGCCTTCAGTGTGGAAACTCTGGTTAAACGTTGGCTCCCTGGGCAAGGTTTTCTTAATGCTCGGCTTGTGTGTCTGATTACACAAGGAACCCGTTTTTCTGCTGCCCTCCCATAACACACAAGGAGGGATATATATATTCTCATAATATATTCTCATAAATTGCTTTTAAACACACTGAAAGGAGCAATTTCATCTCCCAAAAACCTGCTTCTAGAATTCACTGGCTGGCTGGCTTAATCTAGCCCCGGAATGGAGCTTGACCCAGCACTAGAAAAACCAAGCCCATGAGAGCTTCCACTCCTCAGGACCCAAGACCTTCCGAACCTGTTATCTCTATTTAGCTCTTGGCTTCTCCCAAGTACTCCTCCATTTAAAGCAAAGACTTGGATGACTCAAAAACTGTTTATGATTGCATGAGCATGCAAAAGGAACTCCTGTTGGTCCTCAGCTTTTGTTCTTCTTTTTTTTTAATTACATGTCCTGCTTTTTGGTTCCTTCAAAAACCTGGAGTAGCTATGGCCATGCTCCAACAAGCCTCAAAGAGGGTAACCGTCCCATCCTTTCCTTCGCCTCCCCAGTGAACTGATGGCAACACAATGTGGTGGAAAGAAGGGCCAGGCTCTGGGACCCAAGTCCCTGAGTGTGATAATAGAGATGCAGATTATCCTTTCCCAAGCCACACTTCCCTGATGTGGCAAGGAAAGGGATGTGAACTAAAGCCACCTCACTAATTCTGGCACACAAATGCAAGGAAGACCCATCACAAAACGCTTGGTGAAGCAAATGTCTCTCCCACATGCCCCCCACCGTGTCAGTAAGGAAGATGATTACAATCAGAAGTTAATGTCAGGGCCCGTGGAATGGCTCAGTGGTTAAAGTCATGCACTGTTCTTGCAGAGGATCCAAGTTCAATTCCAGACACCCACGTCAGGCAGCTCACAGCCATCTGTAAGTCTGGCTCCCTAAGAATCTGACTCCTTTGTTCTCTTTAGGCACCTGCTGTCATGTAGATATACAACATACAGACATATAATTACAAATTAATCTTAAAAATATAAGGTGGATAGTTCCCGAGGAAGACACTAACAATCAGCTGTTGGCCTCCAGATACATACATGTATGCACACACATACACAAGAGGTTTCATACTATACATATATGCACATATAGACTCGGGACTTCTACACATAAATACAATCAACTGTGACTAGGATTCCATAATTTCATTGACAGATTATAGGTTTCTAGGAAGAAGACTTTGAAATGGAAATCTGTGTGTTGAAGAATTATTGTTCTTGGGACCAACACTGATTGTGGGGAAGGGACTCTAATGAGGGACAAGCTGGGTTGCCACCGTCTGAATGAAAACTTATCATCCTAAAGCAGAAGAACTTTTTTTGAGCTCAGTCCATATTGGACCAAGAGGCTCTGACCTAACGTTCCTCCATGAGGATCTATTGGATAGAGGTTGGGGGCGTGACATGGTGAGGGTGAACTGCAGACGGGTAGGCCAAGAGTCTGGCTGGAGGAAAACACCCTGTATTCTGGGGGAGCCAACTGGGCTCTGCGGTGGGCACTGCAGCATCTGCTATGCTGGCTTTATCATCATGAAAATGGGGTGTCTGGAGCTGGCTGTGGTGGTTCGCAGACTCCCACACCCTACTCCATCACATCCCATCTAATTACCTTCCCTCTGGTGGCTGTTTGAGCTGTTTTAATTTTTCTCCCACAGTCAACAACACTGCAAATTTTTCTATGGAGAAACTACGGAACCACTTGGTTGAATGATATGAACAATTAAAACAGTTGATAAAGTCAAATTATGCTCTCATCGCTAGTAAACGCCGTTGACTAGTGGCCATTTCCCTGTTGTCACCTACATTTGCGATTGGCAATCTTTTAAACATTTGCTATTAGGAGCTATAAATGCTATTCCATTGTTTCTTCACCCACTGAATTACAAGTGTGCAAAGATATTGTATTATACAAAGACAGAGATGGTATTCTCTGTTACAGCCTAGGGAAAGGTGAGCCTATAGAGAGATGGCAGTCTCTGTTACAGCCTAGGGAAGGGTGAGCCTATAGAGACCGTGTGTTTCAAGCTAAACAATGATGACACAGAATGACTTTTGGGTAAGAGGAGGAGAAAGACTTTCACCGAGAATTTGTTATGCATTAGCCATACAAACAAACATCAGAAAATCCTCAAGTAGAACTGTGTGGGTTGTGAGTGTGTGTTTTTCTGTGTGTACACGTATGCACGTAGAGGCCAGACAATAATTTTGAACATCTTTCCTGGTCACTCATCACATTATTTTTTAGACAGGGTATAGTGGCATTTCATTTGTATTTTAAGAAATAAAGCTTACCCGAAAATCAGAGAGTAAAACAGCCACTCTGGCCAGCCTTACAGACCAGGAAACAATGACACACACCTTTAATCCCAGTAGCCACACTAGGTTGCCATAGGAACCAGGCAGTAGTGGTGCATGCCATTAATCCAAGCAATAAAGAGGAATATTCAGCTCACACACAGTCTCAATCTGAGATTTCTGGAGGCAGGATGGCCATTTTCAGACTGAGGTTGAGGTGAGAGCCAGCAGCTGGCTATTTTGCTTTTTTGACTTTCAGGTTCAAACCACAATTTCTGTCTCTGGGTTTTTATTAATCGGGCTTCAACAGGGTCTCTCACTGGACCTTAGCTCATCAATTTAGCCAGGTCGACTGGCCAATAGGCTTCAGGGATCTTCCTATTCCTGTCTGCCTCCTCTGTGCTTAATTTTGGACATAAGGCGCCATGCCTTGGGGTGATGGAGAGCTAAACCCAGGTCTTCTTGCTTTATCAACTGAGCTATTTCTCCATCTCCCCAGAATGATCTTCTAAGATGGACACAGCAATTCCTTCTCTTCCCTCAAATGACGGTGACAATGAAGTGAAGACCCCGACTTGAGGGTCTCACGTGACTCCAAAGCCCATGTGCCCTCTTCTCAGCACACACCAACTTTATACATCTTTCTACATATGTATCTTAAGCACACTACGTGGTAGTTCATTTCAAGAGGCAGCCTTGGCTTTTCCGCCCAGCTTACTCCAACAGAGCTCGTAAGGAACAGCATCATGCCACTTCTAAAACCTCAGATGCCAAGGACTCGTTGGCTTCTTCTCTCACCTGTAAAACCTTACCTAACCTGTCAAAAGACCCACGCATACCGCCAGCCTATCTTCAGTACCTGAGTGCTTGTTGACTGGTCCGAAACAGCAGTGAAAGATTGGGAGAAGAAAACATCTCCAACAGGTAGAAACCGTTCAACCTTTCTGCCGAGGCAGAACAAATGAAGGGCCTTCCAGGTGCCTCTCAGGCCCAGGCCCGGAGACAGCCAAATCACATGATTAGTAGTCCTGGCAGGGCAGGGGGTCAGATCATTTTGTACCTCCCCATGTAAGGGCAAAGAGAGTGTCCTTTAAAAAATGGGTGGAAGAAAAGTGCCCCAAAGTGTCCTTTCTCATGGGCTGGCAAACCACAGTGCCGCACCAAGAAAGGAATGGAATGGTGAAGTGGCCCTTAGAAGCTGTTTAACAGAGGGAGCAGTCAAGTGAGGTTAAGGCCGTCCGAGTCGGACTCCACTCCCACCACGCCGCTAGGCCACTTCTGACGTCTACACCAAAGAGACAAAGTCGCTGCGTTTACTTTGCTCTGTTTATGCTGCTCTGGCATTTTTTGAATTGTGCACTTTGGACGGGGAGTCTGTTTGCTTTCAATCTTGGTTATTTTTTCCACAATGTTTGGATTCCGTCTGGGCACCTGCCATTAGAGATTGCTGCCATCTGTACTTCTTGCTGGGATGGTCTCTTCTCGCCGTGTCTACTTCTCCCCGCTCGACTGGCCTTTGCAATGCAATGCTACTGTCTGGCCTGCTGCTGCTGGTCCTGGCCGCTCTGGCTTCTGGCTCCACTGGAGGGGGGTTGCACTTATCCCTTTATATAGGCTGGGCCCTCTGGAATCTTCTCCATTGTTCCATTTGCTTCTGGGGTTCTGGGTTGCCCAAGATATATTTGGAAACTTGGTTACCTCCATACTTCAACATAGCTTTTCTTCCATCACGACATTGTTTCTCTTCCTGATGTCCCAAACGTCCCAGATATGAAACAGAGCAACAGTGTTCCTGCCCGTCTTTCATGTCATCATAGGGCACTGTAGAACAAGACTCTAGGATGCACACAGTTCCCTAGGGAAAGTATCTTCCACTATTTACTCTAAAACAGAGCCTACATGATTCACAATTTGATGCTAATTTGCAGAACACTGAAATGCCATAAACGGTTTCCTTCCCTGTGAAACAGGAGCCCCAAAGAGTCCTATTTCATGGCCGTATTAGCACTAATTGGCCTTAAATCTACCTTAGAATCTTACTCTAACATACTTCTCCAACTCATAGGTCTTGTTCTGGCCTCCTCTGCTTCTACCCACCAAAGCCCTTTGTGTACCACAAACGCCATCAAGGAAACTGTTTTCATGCCGCCCTGAGGTTACCTCCCCACTTGGACGCCTAGGATCTCTGGGACATTGGATGATGTCATCTGGAGCTGCAGGCTGCTTCAGGCAGGCCCCTGGTTGTTTTACACCTTTTACCTCTCATTCACTGCCTGGCCTGAGAGCTCCAGGTCAGGGCTCAGCAAGCATGCTGATCCCTCTAGTACTAAAGGGTGCTTTGTCGGCTGCTGAGCAGCAACTTTAATGCAAATTCTTTCAAAGCAGGTTGGCTGGGACTGGCAGTTGCTGCCATTCTGGTCGCAGCTACCATATTATGTGTCAGGGTCTGCATTGAGCAGGGTGCAGATGATGACTCATCGGGCTTTCCTTGGAGGGGAGGAGTCCCTCCTATCCATTAGCAGGTGGGAGACTGAGGCACTATGCAGATATATAACTTTCCAGGGTTGAACGTGGCAGTGTGACAAACCCAGCCTTCTGGCATCTGTCTTGTACGCCTGTCCCCTTCCTTTCCAACCATCAGCCCTTCCAATCCCTTTCATATTTCATGCAAATCCATGCAGAGCACAAACTTCTTTAACAGTGACACCGGCTCCCCGAAAACTTTGAGCTGTGCCCTACTGTCCACACTGGTCCCCAGTGTGCAATAGTCTGAGAGAGGGAGGTGGCCAAGGGACTTGTTGATAGGTCTAGGAGCGAGGCCACCACTCTTCCCTTACTCTGCTCAGGGTCACCATAGGCAGACATGAGTCCCACCCTGTTGCCACAACAGTAGGAAGCTGTCAGTCTGACGTTTATACTTCCATGTCAGCCCCCCACCTACAAAGCGACTGTAAGTCCCTGCTCCGATGGCTGGCTGGTAGCCCAGATCTCAGGTGACCTCAGGCTTCTTGGCACTATTGGAACCTACGAGTCCATGGGTGGCAACAGCAAACAGGGCTGACTGACCCACTGGCTCACTGGCCAAGTGGCTTGTGGCTACTGCCCCAGGCTTGGCCTTTGTTGGCTCCCCCTTTCTGGGAATGCCTGAGTCATGCCAGACTTTAGTCCTTCTTGGCATCACACGCCCAGGGTAACAAGTCAGAGGCCAAAGAGAGCAAAGGGATCTGCATCACTTCAAGGACGGAACGCATCCTCCCCACCTGGGTCAGAGTCAGGGCGGTAGGCTCCACACTTCTGCCTCTCTCCCAGCCCAGACAGGTGGCAGCTAAACCCTGGAAGGGCATGCCCGGAGAAGCAGACTCTGTGGTTTCTGTGGGTGACTTCTGTGCCCCACATTTGTCTATCTAAGCTCCCCTTGTCACTGTGTTTGAAAACAGAGTCTCTGGGAAAATAAGCAGGCTCAGGGAAGATGGGATGAGATGGAATCTGTGCCCTCAGAAGAGGAGGTGCTAGAAGGTTCTCTTACGGGTGTGTTCCTTCCTACCCTTCCCACCCCACCTCCTTTCTCTCTTTGCCATATGAAGAAACAGGGAAAGGTGACGATCTATTTACCAGGAAGAGTCCTCATCAGAAACCAACCGTGCTGGCACCTTATTCTCATACGTGTGGCCTTCGGAGCTGTGACAGTCAATTTCTGCTCCATAAGCCACCAGTTTCATGATATTTCGTCATGGAGATTGAGCAGTTTAAGATGCGGGGCCGTTGGTTATGTATTTCCCTTCTACCCTTCTGTGATGAGCTTTGTGCTGGAAACCGATGGGCAGATCCTGTCAGGGGCTAAGGCTGTAAGTGCAATACCAACACCTTCCATGGCACTGGCAGAAGGGAGAGGCGAGGTCATTGTCTATGGGTTCCCATACTCATGGCAGTTCGACAGCACCAGGCCATGGGGGCCACTGGGCAGCCCAAGCAGTCCTTCTTCACATCTTCCCTCTTCCTGTCAGATCCAGCCCCTGGACGTGTACCATCATCCACCTGTCTGCCAACTAGAGACCTCAGGGGGCCTCAGACCGCCTAGGTCCCTTCATAGCTCCACACACACTCAACCGCCAAGCTCTGGCCGATCCCACTCCCCTGCCATCTCTTAAGGCTATCTGCTCTTCATCTCCTAGCCAATCTCATGGCATTATATGAACGAGCCAGCTGCCCATGCTGAGCCAAATTTCCCAAGCTGAGGTCAGCTGTGGCCATGTGACTAATCTCCATCGATAGCCAGTGAGCGGAAAGCATAGTGGTCATTTCTAGGTGGAAGTATGCCTTCTCCACTGTCAGTTCGTCCTTCTGTCCCCAGGGAGCTAAAGACTTAGAAGTCCTGAAGGAATGGTAGAGCCAGCAATGGAAGGAATGTGGAGTTTCTAAATCCCCATACGGAAAGTGCTACCTCCGGTGAGGAGTAGCCTGGCTTGACTGACAAGTCAACCCCAAACCACCTTGGGTGCCCTGGAACCTCAGACCTCATGAGGCAGTTAGCATTGTGCTAAATGGGTAAATACAAGGCTGCCTTGTCGCTAATGGGGGTAGACACGCATGGTGAGCAGAAGGACAATGAGAAAAGACACATCCCCAGTGACACAAGGAGAGGGGGATGCAAGACAGAATACGATTTTTATCATCTCCCAACTCGAGGGTGTAAGGCAGGGTCACAAGGTGAGCCCTCTCTGCAGCCCATCTTATTCACACATGACTAAAGTCGGATTTCAAAACCCCATCCGTGTTTATTCCTTCTTTTAGACTCTAAGGCAAATTAAACTTCAAGCCCCCATGACTAAGAAATCCTCCCTTTCTTTACTCCCAGAGACAGCAACTCCCAGTGGACAGAGACAAGGTTTCAGACTAGAAATCAAGGGACTTCAGGCTACTAGTCTGGCAAAGGGCGGCTCTTGAGGTCAGTACTGCTGGGGTTGGAGCACATTGAGACACAGGGCGGGAGCCGCAGAGAGGAAAGGACCAGGGACATTTTCTGAATCCTGCCAAGGCTCAAGCAATGATATTCAGAACTTTTGCTAAGGTGCAGATGGGAATAGGAGGATCTGGGTTTACACAAAGGAAGCTCTAAGCCCCAGTGTCTATAGTGAGGAGAATGAGATAGTACTATAGCAGATCTAAGACAGACCCCATGAAGAAACCGGCCCCCTGACTCAATTCTAGCTGCTTGCCAACTCTCTCCACACCTCCCTCCCCAACCCCTACCCCCACTCCACTTTCCTACCTCCC
Source organism: Myodes glareolus (assembly GCF_982192425.1). NCBI lineage: Eukaryota > Metazoa > Chordata > Mammalia > Rodentia > Cricetidae > Myodes > Myodes glareolus. The sequence continues at coordinate 5,643,336 of NC_142029.1, forward strand.
AACTTTCCCCTTCCCACCTCCTCACTTCCCTACCCCTACTCCTCACCCCTACCATCCCCTCCCCCTCCCCTGTGCTGCACAGGAACAGGCTGACTATATCCAGGAGTGCACTTGCTCCCTCTCAGGCATGGCTGAGTTGGGCGCACTGGAGTCCACATACGCCAGTGGAATTCTTTCCATCCCAGGTTACATAATCGCCCAGCTTCAGCCAAGGTCTGAACTGATGATTAACATAGAAAAAGCTCCAAAAACTGAATTCCAGGGGCATTAGGCAACTGGCCCCTTTAAATAAACAATAGCTTTCGTTTTAGCACAGACATCAAGTATAGAGGCGGGGGAAGAAAGGCGAGGCGGGAAAAGAAGGGATCTGTCCTCAATCACAACACTTTCACTTCAGAGACACCAGATCCCCTGAGTATCCCCATGGTCCAGATCTCTGGGGCCAGGGCAGGAAAGTTCCTTCAGATCAGCACTGTCCAATACCACATTGTCCTTCCTCCAGTGCCTCCAGAGCCCACCCACAGACCTGTAAGGAGGACAGCTGCCTTTGGCAATAGACCCAGGAGAACCTCCCAACCCCAGGCCGGTGCCAAAGAACAGGGTGGGTATCTCTTGGAAAGTGTCCAGATTGCTGGTCACACCACAGTTCTAACCAAAATTGAGCTGGTGTGGCCACAACCCAACCGTCCAGCTTGACTACGAGCACACATCGGAACAATACATCTTTAGAATGAGTGCGGAAAGACTTGGAACCAGTGAGCAAAGGAGAACCCAGCCCTCCTTCCTGTTGGCCCCTTCATTCACACACACACACACACACACACACACACACACACACACACACACACACACCCTCGCTCAGCAGGACCCCACCCTAATCTTCCACCCAGCCCTGGAATAGCTTCCTCCCAGTCTCTTGTCTTCTATCACCACCCAGCCAGCCAGGAGAACAGGGCCAAGGGTGGTGTGAGGACAGGCCCTGGCTCATGGGGACTGCCTAGCTCAAAACTGAGGTTCACGAAAAGATGGCCTCCTCAAAAACGAAGAAAAGCACCCACAACATTGGGGACAAGTGGGTACCTCTTTGAAGGAACAGCCATATACACGCCAGATTATCATGCCCTGGACCATCTATGTACATGCCCAGGAGGCCACTGTAGTGTGACATGGAGTCAGATAGCAACAGTGAAGGAGGGGCGAGCCAGGAGCCAGCTCCCTGAAAGTGATTTGTCTGTGTACTGAGCTCTGAGGAGCCCGCTTATTCCAAGCTAGATTTTGCCCTTCCAGATGGTCAAGAGGACAGAACAGAGACTATTTAATACCTCCTTGATGTGCTACTTCTAAATACTGAGACTTCACTGAGTGGAGCTTCATGTGTACCCCGGTATAAATGACAGGGGTCTCTACATAGAATCTCAAGTGTAGACGAGGCTCTGAGAGGCAAAGCAGGACTGTGGAGCTGATCCCTCTTCCTGCTTCACTGAGGGAGGAGGACAGCTCAAGGGAAACACTGCAATGAATAAGGCCTGAGCCAGCCCTGAGCCCGCCTGAGCATGCACGCACTACACCCCAAAGAGGAGAAATCCAGTCCTTGTGTCACAAAAGTACCTGGACCTGCTTCCCTCTGCATGGCCAGGTGACCCCAGACAAGGCGCGTGGGCCTCTGTTTTCTCGTCCGTCCCTTCATGAGCTGGAGGTCACTATTCTTCCCTCACAGAAAGACTGACACACAGGAGGCTCTCAGAAAACGGTCACTGCCACTTCCCAGCTTCATTAGAGAGATTCTGGCACGCATGCACCATGCAGGGTGTCTTGTGGGGATTAGTGACTGGAAGATGGGGTGGACAGATGGAATTAGTGGATGAGCAGTCAGATAGATGGACAGACAACGGGCAGGTGGGAGAATTCTTTAACGCACATCAAAAATTCACAGTCTTCAGAAATTGCCCATCTGGTACTGATTCGGCCAGCACTGCCCCTTGAAGTGAACCTCAAATGCCACAATACAAACTCTATTTGTCTTTCAGAAAGAAAAACAGAAGCAAAAGGCTTAGAACTCATTGCTGGAGCTGGGACTTGTACTTCACACGTTTAAAGCAGCTCCCTGAGCTCACAGCGAGGGGCTCAAGCTCAGCTCTGGAAGATGCATCTCAGGCTCTCTGTCCTGAGGGTCTCAGAGACACACCTCGGCCCAGGGTCTACTCTGGAACACAGAGATGCTTTTTTATCTCTAGGAATTATTAATTTAACAGAGGCTTAAATTTTGGTCATTGACATTTAAATGCAGAAAGATAACTATGCTGCCTGCCTGCCCTGATACATAATGTCATATATGCTAAGGGATATAAGGTGCCACCATGGATGAAGAAACTGTGCCGATAGACAAATACATGGGTCCCACAACTCCTGCTCCTGCATGTCCTTTGCCTTAGGGCAATTTCACTGCACACTGTCATAGGTTTTGGGGGAGGGCATGGGAAAGGACGTGGCACAGGGATGGAAAGAGTAAGAGAATTGAGCGCCACGAGCAGCATGCGGGGTGGGGGCCACAGACAAAGGCTCCGATCAACACTCAGTCAGCCATTTCCTCAGAGGTTCCCAGGAACAACAGCCAGACACACAGCAAGTTCCCAGGCCACCCAAGCTGCCCAGCAACTGACTAGAGTTCAGTGGTATTCCCAAATGTACCGACTATGTTCTAAAAGTTGCTCTTCCCTTTCTTAGTCGTTGTTCTATGGCTGTGAAGAGATAACCATGACCAAGGCAACTCTTACAAAGGAAAGAATTCAGTTTTAGGGACTTGGTCTATCATCATTCTGGGAGGGAGCATGGCCGCAAACAGGGGTGGGGCTAGAGGAGTAGCTAAGAGCTACATCCTGATCCATAGGCAGACAGAACGGGATTTTAACAGAGAATGGCCCCAAAGGGAGTAGCACTATTAGGAGGCATGATCCTGTTGGAGGAAGTATATCACTGTGGAGGTGGGCTTTGAGGTCTCATATATGCTCAAGCCACACTCAGTGAGTCAGACCACTTCCTGTTGCCTGTAAGATGTAGGACTCTCAGCTCCTTCTCTAGCGCCATGTCTGCCTGCATGCAGCCATGTCCCACCATGATGATCATGGACTAAATCTCTGAACTGTGAGCCACCCCAGTGAAATGTTTTTCTTTGTAAGAGTTGTTGTGGTTATGGTGTCTCTTCACAGCAATAGAATTCCTAACTAACACACACAGGGGAGTGGGGGAGATTGGGTCTGGCCTTGCCTTTAAAGTCTCAGAGTTCACACCGACTGACACACTTAAATCAACAAGGCCACATCTCCTAATTCTTCTAATCCTATCAAATAGCTCCACCCTGTGATGACTAAGCATTCAGATATATGAGCCTATAAGAGTCATTCTTAGCCAGTATTTTCTAGACACAGCTCTTGACAATCGCTACAAGAAGAAAACACACTATTTTTTTTTTAAAATGTGCATTAGTGTTTTGCCATGGAAAGTTTCAGATCCCTGAAACTGGAGTTACAGACAGTTGTGAGCTGCCATATGGGTGTTGGGAGTTGAACCCCAGTCCTCTGGAAGAGCAGCCAGTGCTCTTAACTGCTGAGCTATCTCTTGAGCCCAGGAAACATATTCTTAAAGGGAAATTTCCTGACTTGGAAGAAAGAACCGGGTTTTTTTAGGAGCAACAGGGTGATATTCTCCAGATAGACAGCAGGCATTGCCATTGTCCGGGTTTCCTAGAACTGTAGGAAAAATAAAAATAAAAAATAAAACCACTCTCCTCAAAGCATTCTAGAAACACCTCCTGCAAGATGAATTGAACGACGGAAAGAATCTTATCAAGAAGTCATGCAGTGGCTTACAAAGGGTGGGCTGGCCGTTCACTTACAGCATTCATGTTTACCGTGTATTTCTATACTTACATGTGTGTACATATATGTATATATGAATATGCATATGCAAACACATAGATCACACGTATGTCATCAATGGAAACATTTCAGAACAATCCTCTGGTGCTACTCTTGCCATTCAATGCTGGTAGAAAAATGTGTCACCACAGGCAATCCTGGGCAAGTACAAGCCCTGGAGGGGAGAACTACAGTAACATGAGACAAAATAGGTAAACCCCAGCGATCTGTAGCTCTTTGTGGGACCCTTGTGTCTGTCGTCATCCTTGCTTTCAGTGGGTTTCTCCCTGGGCAGCAGTCCAGAATGTGTAAGAATCATTAGCCAGGCCAGTGTACTCCCCATATAGGAGAAACATGAATATACGGGATGCAGGTTCTTCTGGGGCCAACCTCAGGCTTGAGGAATGTGAATTTTTAACAAAATATTATCTTCATGACGGAAGTATGGGAAATCCTCTAATGGTTCTCAAACTCATTCAGGAAATTAAACTTTGAGAGACCATTATATCCTTCTTAAACAAAACAAAACCGCAAACGTATGGCTTTGTTGAGTCACACAAGCATGTGACTACAACTTCCCAAGCATAATGAGGCAACTGGTACCAGAAGGTTCTACCCAGAGTTTCTTATACTCTGAGACCTCTTTAGCCACCCCTCCCCCCATGTTTTGTCCTTGGAATGTGACATGACAGACATCACATCTGGAAAACAAGCTTCCTATAATTAACACAGAAAACACTTAGCTAGAAGGATCACCTCCCCCAATTGTCCAAAAAGAGTTTCCAGGAAGTAACGTAAATTGTTTCTGTCCAACTTCATGGTGATGAATTTATCTTCCAGGTTTTTGGGAGGGATCATGTCTGGACAAGCTCTGGGGTAAGAGGCGGGGAGCCCTGGTCTAATGTCTCATGAGGTGTCCAGGTTGTACAAAACAAGTGTTTACTGGCACGGAGGCCAGAGAAGAAAATCGAGATCCAAAGGCCAGTGGCAAAGTGTCTCTGGTAACGAGAGAATAAGACAGGCTCACTGGGAGGACTTTTTACAGGAGAGGACACGGGTTTACAAAGAGAACCCCAGGCAAAGCATTCTAGGTAGAACAGTTACGGGGGCACCACCATACAAGGTCTGAGAAGGCAAGAGAGGGCACCACCCAATATACACATGGCACACAACACACAAACGGAAAAAGAAAAGAACTCCCATAATAAAGCAAGCTGTCATGGAAAGCAGAGAAACAAGAACGTGACAGACCAACCAGCCAAATGTCTGTTCTACTACAAATGAACCACATAGTTGGCTCTGAGCTTCCCCAGACCTAGGACAGAGATGGATACGGGATTCATGTCACAAGTAAGGTTTAGATAGCCAGTAAAGCAACAGCTACTCCTCTGAACTGAGATCTGACAGGCACCCCTCTCGTGGAGCCTCACGAGACACTAGGTATGGCATATCCGTAACAGAATCCTCAACAGAACCCTCGCAGACGCGCGCTGACCGCCATGATGACAATGGCGATGATGGTGGACAATGCGCACAGAGAGCTCGCCATGCACAGCAAGACGCTTTCCAGTTGCTTTTCTTGTCACCCTCAAAGGACAGTGGCTGCTTCTCTCTGTGACCCACCTCAAGAGGACAAGAACCTGTGCACAACAATCGGGGTCCCCTTGCAGGAAGAAGTCTCAACTAAAGATCTGCCCTTAAACATACCAGGAGATGAATACAGAAATCCAGATTTATGAACAAAATGGTTCGGAAGTATTGACAGATAGTCAGGCCAGCGCTGATACAAGACAAGCTAAACATTGGTGAGAGAGATTAGACCTGGGGATAGAAACGACATAACCCGTAGGCCCAACACCAAAACCAGAACTCATCTCAGCAAAGATTTTCCTAGATGCTTGTGATGTTAGCCCTGATTATCAGCTTATGCAAGCTAGAGTTACCCGGGAAGGCTGGACTGTGGGCATGTCTGTAGATCCCCCCCGAAAGTATGGGTTAGCATTCCCTGGTGTGGGGCCCTGGACTGTACAAGGGTGGAGAACATTGAGGACTGACCATGCTCACATGCGTGTCTCTCGATCTTGAGCGTGGATGTAGCCAGCTGTTTCAGGTGTCCAGCCTCTTGGCTCCCCCCACAGTGATGGACAGTACCTGAATTTCTCAGATAAATAAACACTTTCTCTCCTAAGTTGCTTCTGGATGGGTATTTTATTACCACAGCAGAACTGATACAAGAACAACACTGAACACCAGGAGGCTTGATACCATCCCCACTCAAGAGCCTAGGGATGCTGATATGGTGACATTTGCAAGCACAGGGGTTTTGTTTGATTGTTTGCTTATTTGGTTTTTTTTTTTTTTGGCTTACAATGAGTCTACATTCATAAATCCATTATGTTGGAAATGTCTTGAATTGAAAAGACATTCAATACACCAAACCTAGTGAGCATCCTAACTTTGCTACCCAGAACCCTTTCAGAGTCCTGGTTGTTTAGTGCCACGGTGCTGAGGTTAAGTGCTGTGCTCCGGCTCACTGTGACTATCCAGCATTAGCAGAGTATCGCACCCCATGTCACTAGCTCAGGTAAGGCTCAACACTCCAGGTCAGAATACTGAATTATATCACAGAACTGTGAAAAACTGTGACTCTATCACAGGTCTGGAGAATTAATATCGGGGCCTTGGGGATGCTTTTCCTGTTGGCTATAGAACAGAAAGGCAATATTATCCCTAATGAGAAATGGAGCAAAAATGATCCCAAAAGCCCCTCAGTATTTAGGGAAGACATCCTGGTTTTCCTTCATCATTATTTCTCCATCTTAAAACGTTAGTTCTGAATAACCAGGCCACCAGTCCTCAGAGGAACAGGTCTCTCTCACAGGTACCAGAGATGAATCTGTCATGAGAACATCTACATCCCATCAGTTTGGGTCCCCACCACTGCATCCCACCATCCACAGACCCCACCACTGCATCCCACCAATTGGGGCCCCCACCATTGCATCCCACCATCCAGGGACCCCGCCACTGCATCCCACCAGTTGGGGACCCCACCACTGACTCTTCCATCTCCCAAGAGCAGGTTTTGAGTGGGCATGAGAAGGAAGGGTAGGAGCAGAAACTCAGGATTCTGAGTGCATTCAGCCATATTCCTCTCCTTCAGAACCAATCCCTATTTGGAAATGTTTGCAATCCCCTCTTCAGCAAGACTGATGACCTCAGGGCTAGAGAAATAAAACCCCTGCCTGTCTCGACTCAACAGGTTCTCCGACAAGCCAAACACAGCTGCACTTCAGGGGCTATTTTTAGACTCTGTAAATTCTGGCCTCTTTCTCTTTGAAATATTCTTTATGGATTTGCCAAAGACTTTTTATCTCACTTCTGACTCAGTGACAATGATTTCATAAGTACCAATGGCACTTGTCACTGCCGTAGCCGTTGTCTGAGGAACACTTGGACAAAGCACATGCAGCTGGGTTTCTACCTCCTAGTAGGAGAGGCCCCTTGACTTTAATTGATTCCAGGGTCTGAATTATGAAGAAGAGAAGCTGTCACTAAACTAATTTCCTTAGGGATTAAAAAAAAAGAGGTGGGTGCTGGAGAGGTGGCCCAGTGGTTAAGAGCACTGGCTGCTCTCACAGAGGACTGGAGCTGGGTTCCCAGCACACATTTCTTCCAGCTATCAGTAACTCCAGTTCCTGAGAATCTGATGCTTCTCCTAACTTTTGCAGGCACAGCATGCATGGGTATGGAGGGGGTCTATATGGCCCTTGCTATGGTCTTTTCCTTCTTCCTTTAAAAAATATATAATTATATAAATGATCTTTGAGATTGATTTTTGCCTCATCCAACCCTCTTGAGTCAGAAACTAACAGCAGTTTACAGGCGAGTTTCCAGAGCTTTGGAGAAGTAAGACACCTTGTTCAGGGGCACATGGCTAGCTGGGAACAGTGGGAGCTACAACTTTACACTCAGTAGTTTCTAGACACTCAAAGCTCCTTTGACCTGACCTCCTAACTCACTCATTGGCATCAAACGCAGAAATACAGCAGGGAATTCCCCCAGACGCGTAGTTCCTGTATTTCTGAAGGCTGGAGCCCAAGGTGTGTTGGAGACAGCAGGACAGCAGTATCCAGGAGCACATGTCAGAATAAAAAACGAGGAAAGATAAAGAAAAGGGGCAGAGGGGAGAGAGCCAACAGAACCTCATGCTATGGTCGATATGTGAAAGGCTAGGTATTACGTCAAGTTGCCACAGGCTGGGGTCATTTCAAAAGAGGGAACCCCAGTTGAGAAAATGCCCCTACCAGACTGGCCTGTGGGCAAGCCTCGGGAATCTTTTCTTGATTGACAGTTGATGTGGGTGGTGCCATCCCTGAGCATGTGATCCCGGGCACTGCAAGAGGGCTGTCCCAGCAAGCCAGTGAGCAGCCGGCCTCTACGGCTCTGCTTCAGTTGCTGCCTACAAGCCCCTGCCCTATTGAGTTTCTGCAGTGACTTCCCTCAGTGATGTGCTGGGATATGAACGTGTGAGCTGACGTAAGGCCTGTCCTCTTCAAATGTTGTTGGCGGTCATTTTGTTTTAGCACAGCAAAAGAAACCCTACCCAAGACGCACGCAGAGACAAGCCTCCATCTGCCTTTGGCCTCTGCTCTGCTTCCAGGCCAGAGCCTGGACCAGCGATGATTCCCTTTTCCTAGAAGCTGTTTCCATGGCCTGTCAGGAGGTTTAAAGGACAAAGTGAATCAGCTGGTCACATGTGAGGGCTCACCAAAGACACCTTCCAACCGAGGCATCGAGATGTCCAGGACACTCAGAGTTTCCTCTCTCTGAAAGCAAGCGACAAGAACCTTTCCTTCCACCTACCCTGCCTGCTTCTACGCACTGGCAGTTTCCTGTGCATGTGTTTACATAAACAGACTTCTAGGAGACCTCCCAGCCCTATTTTACAAACACAGGGCCTCACATGAGTGTCCTCAGACACCTCCTGTCTTTCTGCATCATCACACTCGAGCAGAACAGGGGAAAATGTTTTCCTTTTGTCCGTGAAGATCTCTGTTTCACAACGCACTGATCCGATTCAGCCCTCTGTCTGGCTGTTCCTAACATCTGGAATCAGGTTGTAAAAGCTCATAGGTGCCAATAACTGCTCATTTTCATGACCTAGGATTAGTTTTTCCAGTTTTATGGAAAACTCGTGGCGCATTTAGCATTAACGACGAATTAGATGATTGTGTACAAGTCCTCTGGAAGTAAGTTATTCAAAAGCGTTTAACAACAAAACACTAGAACTGTAGACCCCATTAAAGGGGAGCTCGGCAGGCAGGGGCGGAGCCGAAGTCACTTCACAATGATGTCATATGTTGGTACAAAGAGGAGGGAGGGGATAAGCTTGGGGCTTCCAAACAGCCCAGGTTCTGATAGGAGGGGTAGATATTGCATAATGGCTGGAGCACTCGGCAGATGGTAACTGTTCACATGTGGGGCGTTTCACAAAGGCAGGCTGTGCAGACTGCTATTTGCCTGGCCAGCATCCACTCTCTGCTACTCTCCTCTAGCTGAACTTGACTTTATTCTAGCCTGCAATTTGCCTACAGTAAAGGGCAGCAGCTCCTACTTAGTTTCCCTGGAAGTAGCAGTCAATAAAATATAAGCAGAAGTCGGCGGCTGAAGCTTCCAAGAAAGGGAGAGACTTCGGGGTGGGGGGGAGATGCGCTTGTTGGTCCCCCTACTCTTTCCTAACGGCCATTTGGGATGCGGGCTGGAACTTGAACAAGCATGCTGGCACCTGAGGGGACGTTCAGGCTGGACACCGTAGTCTGAGAGCTGCGTGGAGGGAAGGTGAAGTTACCCTGCCCTGAGTCCTGAGCGACCCCCATGTGAGAACACCCCCACCTATCCTTAATATTTTTGATTTGGGTTTTCTGCTACATGGGACTAACTCAGCCTCACCTGAAAGACGATGGCATCTGGCCATCAGTGAGGCACTGCAAGGCCAGGCTGATGACAGCGCTAAGCTGGGACTGTGGGGCTGCTGGGGAAGACGTCAGAGGACAGGTTCTCAGTAAGCCTCGTGAGAAGGCTGGGAAATTCAGTGATGGCAGAGGGGGCGGTGAGGCAAGTCCCAGTCTGCTACCCCTGGTAAGATCTGGCCCCATCTGCCTGTCACCCATGACACTTGCTCCTCAGCCTTCAGCCTGGAAGTCTGCTTCTCTTCTCTCAGGCTGACTGCAGGAGAGACAGCAAATCTCCTTTGCCACTTTTGTCCCCTTGCACCATGACGAAGCTTTTCCTTGGTGGTGGCACACATCTTTAATCCCAGCACTTGAGAGGCAGAGGCAGGCGGATCTCAAGTCAGCTTGGTCTTTAGAGAGTTCTAGGTCAGCCAGGGCGACACAGTGAGACCCTGTCTCAAAAAAAAAAAAAAAAAAAAAAAAAAAAAAAAAAAAAAGAAAGAAAGAAAAGAAAAGAAAAAGAAAAAACAGAAGAGGAAGGAAGGAAGGAAATAGGAAGTCTGATTCTTAGCCTAGTAAGACAGTAGATGATGATGAACAGGCCTCTTTTCCCCTAAATAGACTGGTCTTGACTTTCCCACCAAATACAGCCCGTCCCTCTGAAGGGGCGGTTCCTGTTAAAGGCGAGGGCTTCCCTGACCTTTCCCTGCTCTGGCCCACAACGTATGTCATTCCTTATAAAATGAGCTCACCCAAAGTTTCCTACCAAGCAACGAAAATTTGGCAACACTAAGCAGCACATTCAAAAATCCCGAAATCCCCCCCACCCCCGCCGCCCACACAGGAAACACTACGTCTTTTAAAAGCTGAAGGAAAAGCAGGAATCATCATGGCTCCCACCAGAGAGCACTTCTTCGTCTCTCTACAGCCTTCCACCAACTCTTTCTTGATGTGGGAGAATTGTCTGTATTCTGTCAATCATATTTTAATAAAATGCTGATTGGCCAGGCAGGCAGTATAGGCAGGAAAACCAGACAGGAAGTAGAGGTGATGCAATGAGAACAGGAGAATTCTGGGAAGCAGAGAAGTTCCTCAGCCACTCCTGCGCAGACCACTGAAGAGGCAGCATGTAACTTGCCCAGCTGAGAAAGGTACGGAGTCATTATGGCTAACATAGATGAGAATAATGGGTTAATATAAGTTATAAGAGTTAACAAGAAGCCTGACCTAATGGGCCAATCAGTTTATAACCTTATGGTGTCCAGTCTGTGATTTTCTTTGGGGTTTGCCAGCTGTTGGGGTACTTGGAGGGATGGAAACCCCAACAAGCCGGCCCTTCATGTTACACTTTCTAGAACTAGAAATTCCAAACTTACAAACTCTTTTCCTCATTAGAAACCATGTTTGGGTTTGAGATTAAATATCCAGAATTCTTTAAAACTATATGATTTTTTACAAAGTAAATAATGACCAGGGGATAAAGAATCTCAGACTCCCTCTGCCCCACCTGCCACACACATACACCATACAACATAAAGATGACAGTCCAAGGCAATAGGGGAGACCTCTGGGAATAAAGACCAACATGAGACTCACTGAGGACCCTATTTATTCTGTAAGTCACAGTCTTTGGCTAAGTCAGAAGAATGTCTTGCATGATCCACTGTCCTTAGGAAATTCTTACCAAGCTTCACAGAGTGACAAGCCAAGACTTTGTTAACTGTTCCCCTTGTGCACAACTTAATTAATTAAAAACAAAATGAAGTATATTATTATGAAAAAAGCTCCTAATGAGAT